>NC_045640.1:62539181-62839181 GCF_009829145.1 Chiroxiphia lanceolata
ATCTTGATCAATCCTTTTTTCCTATTTACATGCAGAGCACAGGCTCAATTTCAACAACTCAAGTTCAACCTCAAAGCAAATCTAAAAGTGATCCCCCAGCTAACACAGAGTCCTGACTGGGGCATCGGGCATAGCTGTGTGACTGAGGACATCCACTCAGTGGACTTCAATTACAGCTGTGTGGGCAGAATGAACAGGAGTGCAGTCACTATAGGCCAGCATAGATCACTTCTATGTGCGCCAGAAAAGACAGAAATGCGCTGCTGTGCTGCCCAGGGAGTAGTTTTATGACTACTGTGTGCCACATACTCATTACCTGAACAAACAAAAGACACCTCTTTAGATCTGCCAACCCACCTCTTTTCATCAGTGTAAGATTCAGACTCAAAATGAAGACTTCAATAGCAAAGCTTCCTTCTCAATATTAAATTTGTTCAGAGTTTATTCCACATTTCTACCAGTCCACACACACACACACATACACCTTGTAGCCGACTTCCACAATTCTTTCCCCTCTAACTTCAATTACAGGCCATAGTGTCAAGCCAGCTCAGAAGTGAACCTCAGCTGTGATCTCTCTTTTATCTTCCTTATGGGCACACTTCCCAAAGGACCAGCTCTCACTAAATGCTTCCCAGGACAGAACTAAATGGGCCTGTCAACTACCATAAACCTGTTCTCACCTGCCAGCCACAGTCATAGGAAAGGCATTCTCCTTTGCCATTATCTTCGTTTTTGTCTGAGTGAAACCTGGAGCTGTAGTGTTAGCATGGATCCCAAGGCTGGGAGCTGGCAGTTCTTTCCAATTGCATTAACATAGCAAGCCCTACTACAGCTGGGAACTGCCAGGGACTCATCTGACAGTGCCTGTGGTAAGCAATGATACAGCTACATAAACCTGCATCTTTCACACTTCCTTTACCTGTTAGGTATAAAGTGAGCAGGTGGGTCACTTCCTTCTCCACCCACTGCCTCTTTCAAAGGACGCTCAAACCCATCTGCCTCCACTTCTCTTCTGTGGCCACAATCCTATGAGAAAGATAGAGGAGAAGCAGTGGGGCTGTAGCTGAACAGTTTGGGGAACGTCTACCCTGTGAATGCAAGACAGCTGATCTTGATATGCTGAGGAGCTTGATGATGCCTGGAGCTAGTTCTGCATGGACTGAGCCACCTCCAGAACTAGCACAGCAGTATTTGTACACTGCTGTGTGCTCAAGCCATTAAAGCCTACTTTGACACATGGGCATATTTGCTAGACTGTGGACTGAGAACCTAATCTGATACATGTGCCTGGTCCTGCAAACTAATTCAGATTTACTCAGCCCCTGCTGGCCCCTGTGCATCCAAAGCTGTCCATCTTTACTCAGCATATCCTCCGGAGTTGATACTAGCAGGTCTCCACCTCTTTCCTTGTTAGACAAGGTTTTTAATAGCTTAGTGTGCTTTTGTGCCTTGGGAAAGAGAGGCCTAGCTGGCAGCACGGAAATACGTTAATAGTTCATGAACTGTTCTCTTAATGGCCTTTGGAATTGCCTCCAGAGATGCTTCATTTCTGTCATGGTTCACACCCTGCTTACTTTCTGTTTCAGCCTCCTTTGATGTAGGTCCCTTCAGCCAGACAGAAGAGTATCAATTAAGTCAATTGTGATACATTCACTATTAATACTACTAAACCATACAAATAGATCCATTATGCACACACACTTAGTATTAGGGCATGTCCATACATGGGAACTACTGTGGAATTAGGTAGGTGTGAATTTGCAACCTTTTCACACACAACATTTTACCCTAAAATCTCACTGTTACACAAGGCAAGAGTAAACCTCACCAGAGTGCTCAGTCTAGGTTAAAAGTGGGAAGAGCTAGCACTGCATTTCTCATCCTGCTCTGCCAAAATCCAGGTTCTCTAATTCAGCCCAATATAAAGAATGTGCAATTAAAAATACCAGTTACTGGCACAGCTTAGCAGTGCTGAAGACTTGGAGAACATTTTTTGTTACAGTTTGGGATTTGCAAGTAGTGCTACATGCAACAGTCACTATTTTTTCAACTGAACTGTAGCCCACATTTCAGCAATTGTTAAGGTTGAAAAATCAAGACTGCACCTTTGTCACATGAACAACAGAAAAAATACTGGTGCTAAACACTACCTCTTTTAATCTCAAGCCAAGTCAACTCCTAAATATTATTCAGTTAAAAATTATGTGAGCCATGCTCATAACAGTATTTTAAACATAACCATAAAGTCCTGCTGAACATTAATCATTTTAAACCTCTTTTGCATGAAAAGAGTAGTACACACAGAGGTAGAAAAAAATTTCCGTTCCTGCATTTAAAAGAATAAGAAATGGAATTGTATTGCATATACAGCTCATTATCCCAGACCCCTTTGGGAAAAAGGGAGGAATATATTTGCATCATGATCATGTTTCTGGCCTCAGAAATTTTTCACACTCCCCCTTAATACTGGCATACTAAAGAAACTTGTTTTATTGCTGACAAGCATTTTTCCAATAAAACTAGATCACCAACGCTAATTGTAATTACACACATTATGACAGCTTCTAAAAGCCTCGTAGGGAAAGCTCCTCAGCTTCTCTCGCCGCTTCCTAAACATCTGTAGAGCTATGGCAATTTATATCAGCGAGCATCTGCTGTATATAATTTTATTTCCTGAGAAGCACTACTCCAGAGATGCTGAACGACAGTCCAGGGCCATTAGCTGTTCCCAGGCCGAGTGCTGGTAACCCAGGGGGAATCATCTGACCTTCCAGGGCTCCCTGCCTTTCAGTCAGCTCTCACAGCAATGGCTTTGCTAGGAATTTCTTCACGTGAACTCTTGCTGTTAGCACACAGGACTGATAAAAGCAAGGAAGGTAGTTGTGGAACAGCTGACCCAGCTACTGGTGTCAGCCCCGAAAGTAATTTAGAGCTAAAAGAGCTCTGAAAGAATAACAACATTAACTACAGTAACCCATTTGTAGAGACAAGCTTTCAGAAAGAATGCTCTTAACTGAGGGCAAATTACTACCACCTACACATGGCAATTTCAGGTATATTAACTTCCTTGTTTTCCTCATCTCTTCCATCTGTTTCCTCTATTTTTGAATGCCCACATCACAAGTAGTGTTAATTTCTATTTGCCCATCTCCCCTTTCCCTCCCCTCTACTTCCTTGCAGATTTGCCAGCGGCACAGTCTGTAGACACTCTCCTCTTCAAGGGACAGACTCCAGGGGGATCTCAGAATAAGAAAGGAAATTAATTAGGAGTTTCACTCAGCCAGGAAGCGTTAAAGCACACAGCAGCTGGAGGCAGCTCACTGTTTTGACTGGGCTGTCAAAATGTGCAAATCACTCTACCTGTTTATTCAGTGTCTCCTTGTCCTGCCGCTGTTCATCCCACCGGGGATGCTACACAAGAAATATTTGTTAAATATTCATTCTCTTTAGCAAATTGTATCTTTCTCATAAAATTCCGAACTGCCATTTTAACTACAAGATCAAGTACTGCTTACAGATCTTAAGAGTGACTAATATTAGCAAATTCCTTTCCTCTTTATTCTTATACTAACATACCAGTTTTGCATATCATTTAACATAGCATTTTATTTATTCCTTTTCATACTTGGAAAACTGATGCTGAAATAACAACATGCAGCGAAGATGTGTAGCAAGTTTATTTATTCTGCTGCACCAGAGCATACTCCAAACGTGGAGCAGGATTCTCACAAACAGAAGGGAAGACAAAAGCTTTCCAAAGCCAAACATCAGATTCTAACACTTAAAAGGCATAGGGTGTGTCTGCCACTTTTCCAGTCTACTGTGGAAAGGCACATAGGGTATCAGCACCCATCCCAATACTCCAAAGATGTGGCTGGAGATGGGATTAATAGCCGTAAGAGGACATCCCTCTTACTCTATGTCCCTCAACTCTAGCCTGCTTGTGTGTGCTGCCCTGAAATTATGCTTCTGAATGTAATGTAGTCATACCCTGTGGCTGGGCTAGGTGTCATTAGCTCAAGAGATTTTCTTCCACCATCTGCAGTAATTGTAGCAGCATTGTCTCTTGTGCACTGTGCATGAGGCAGAGAGACAATGTGCCAGAAGGGCTGACTCTGCCATTCTGAGGTTGGAGCTGACCAGTTAATTCATACAACAGATAATATTAATTTGGGGAGCACACAGATTTGTGGGAAAGAGGTGAAAGCAAATTTATTATTATACCTTTTTTAATCGATACTTGAAACTTAGTGACCTCTCGTAGCAGGTAACACTGTCAACTTGGCCTGTAATGAAAGATGACCTGTTCCATTACACAAAATGGTGATAAAACCAGTTGTCTCAGTTTCATTCAACACCTTAACAGTTAAGAATCCTGAAAAAATTGCCTTATGAGTGGTCAACAAATGCACTGCATGGAATCCTTATAGTTTTTTTCAGAGCCTTCAGGCTCAGTCTGCGTAGACCTGAATCCTGTAAATAAATCTTGCCCCTTTCCACTCCACAGAATGAGAGGTGGCATGAGTTTATCTTCTGGCCACTTAGATCCACCAGCATGCCCTCCCCAACAGGTCAATTCACACACAGGCTGGACAAGCTAAAGGGAACAAGTTGTGGACCACATGGGAATGGTATCATAAAACTGAGAACTTACAACTGTTATATTCTGAATGCGAGAAACATCAAGGCCTTTGTGCTTTTAAAGAACTAGAACACTGAGAGGAACACAAAGATGGCCATTAAGGACATAAATCAACTTTATCATCACAGCTTAAATGCCGATGAAGTCTCACAGGAGGAGCAGTGATGGGAATGGACCTTTACGGTTGGTAATATTTTCTGAATTCGCTGTGCCTGCTTGAGTTTCCCATCTGTTTAGGTGATTTCTCTAGAGACAGCGAGGTGAAGTCTTCTTCTGGATTGCAAAACAAAAACCTTGGGTATCAGTACTTAGCCATACAACTGGAATTTGAACATTCTTTGAGGAACTGACTGAAATAACTTTTGAAACATGAAGACAAGCTACATATCTAGATGAAGAAAATCTTCAAACAGACAAATTCTGCCTAACATGAGCTTCTAAAAAACCATTCAATACTGTATATATATCTAGTGCAAAAATATATATTCCAGTTAAGAAAGACTTATCTCAGACACTCTGATGTCATGTCAACAGATGTCAGATACTGCTTAAATTGTGAGTCGGCTTTGAAGCCTTTTGCATCAGATATCAAGATCACTCATCCAATTAAAAAATCAGAATTAACACAGTAACCTGTTTCCTTTTCTCAACGTTGTGGGTACATCTTGTGATTGCTGCTGATAAAAATATGCACCTCCCTAATACCTTGATCTCTCCCTGTCTGACTTTTTCTGATTCACACAGAGACTGGATGTGCACTAGACATTTTCACAGTAATTAGTACAACAGATGCCCTCACTGGGGACTCTGAATCTCACCAGACACAAACAATGCATCCACAAGCACCATGTGTAATGTTCTATATTTCTCTGAAATGTAAACTCGTGGTTGCTTCCCAGTATAATTCCCACATCCAATTAACACTTGTCGAATATACATGCTACAACCAAGAATGCTGAGGTTACCCTCATCATTCGTTCTCAACTGGAATTAAAAAATAATTGCAATATATTTAAGAGACACTAGAGGGAAGCCAAGATGTCTCAACAATCCTCTCTAATAATACTGCTTGCAGTCCTAAACGCAAAGATAAAACAAAACATCCTTAACACAGTGTAGAAAATACCAGTTATACTTACTGTATGTAAAGATGCCAAACAAATGATTAATTTACAGCATGGTTTTGCTGTTTCTTTTTCACTGGCATTCCACATGCTGATAGGCTCCAGGCTGTTCCCTCTAGGTGTTCCCTTGGCGATGCCGTGAGCCTGGGGACTTTCACAGTTGTAACGCTTACAGTAATGTCTTGAAGCATGCAGACAGCGTGATAACTTGCTAATGTACACTGTCAATACAAGTGGTGAATATGTTGGTGTGCTTTCTTCCTTAGTTACTCCTTCTTGCCAGTTGCTCCAGTAATTTCTACTCAGAACATAATGGTTTTGATATTTCTTTCAGTACCCATCACACTGACAAGGCTACCAGGATCTCTGGTTCATCCCCTCTGTGTGTCCCTTCACCAGCATTACAAAAAAGACTCACTTTCACCCGCAGTACAGAGGTAAGTCAGATGCAAATACGGTCAGAACAACTGGTTTATATTCCTTCTCTGAGCTGCAGTGATCAGGCACAGGGCTTCTTTAGGGGGCACCAAAATGCTCTGGTCATGTGACTAACTTCTCCTTAAGTTTCCCTTTCCACTCTCCCAGTTTCTTACTATGCCACCCACATTTGCTCCCAAACAAGCAGCTGTTACCCCTTTGCCACTGCCCCCAATTTTGCTGACTTGATATCCTCATTTAGTTCTACCCTGGCCATCACTTCTGTTAAATTAGTACTGCTTTATTTTGCCCGTTGAATACTTCTGTTTTCTCGTCCTGCTGTCTTGTTAGAAGCGACGCAAATTAGGGTTAACCATTGACACGTAAACCTTAACATATCTGTTTATCTTCACTCCCCAGCAAAAGGGGTAACAAAACAAAAACAGAAAAAACATTTGATATACAAAATAAGCTGATGGTAACACAATGCCAAAAATAGCTTATTATGTTAAGTGCAAGGGAGAAAAGCCTTTATATAAAGCTTGATTGCAACAACATTTCAATTTACCAGTTTAAATACAAGACTTGCATTAAAATATTTCTTCAGATACATCTCTTGCTCTCTAAGGTGTGATTTTTTTAAATTTATATACACATATCCAGTTGTAACACTTGACAGTAGTCTCATGAAGCATTCAAAGAGTATAACTTGATAAGTACACGCTGTAGATATGAGTGATTATGTCTGTACGATTCCTTCCTTCAAGGGTTTATAACATTTTGTTGAGTACTAGCCTCAGACAGGTGACCAGCCACCTGATACAGTAAAATACCCCCAAGCCCTTCCTAAAGTCCCACAGTCTATTCTTTCAAAGCTCACTGGATCCAGATGGTGTTGCCTCTTTCTGGTCTGCGAGACTCCACTGTCAATTCTCCAAAAGTAGAGAAAAACTGCTCCATTTCCTTCTGCAGCATATCATTCCTCTTCTCTGCATCTTCCTTCGCCCTCTCTGCATTACGCATTTTGATTTCTACCATTGTGAACTTCTTCCGCTCCTGATCCAGTTCTTCATGCAGGGCCATCATTTCTGTCTCCAGGGTGAGATTTCTCTGCTCCAAGCTGCATAAATGAAATAAAAGCAGACAGCTCCTGAGCGGCACTCCTCACTCACTCAAGCAGAAATGCACACCACCACCAAATTCATACACGCCTTTTCATTTACAAAGCTCAGACTACAAACCATGGCTTCCATCAATGAACTCTTCTCACAGGGCAATCTCTGTGGTAGCTCATTTAGAAAATGCCTTGGAACAGCCACAGAGGCAAACAGCTCCATCTAATTCTCCAGGAATAGGCTAACTACTCCTTTTACATCTGAAAGTGTTGACACCCAGCTCCTGCTGTAGTTCACTAGTGTCACCCACAAGGCCACAGTAATGCCCTGAATGCCTTTGTTTCACTGCTAATCTCCTTTCTTCAGCTGATTTACCTGCTGTATCTATTTACAAATATGGATCTGCATATATCCATAAATATGGACCTCATGAAGTTCAACAAAGTGAAGTGCAGGGTCCTACACCTGGGTTGTGGCAATCCCAGGCACACCTACAGGTTGGGCAGAGAAGTGACTGAGAGCAGCCATGCGGAAAAAGACTCGTGGGCGATGGTTCATGAAAAAGTAAAGACGACCTGGCAGTGGGTGCTCACAGCCCAGAAAGCCAAACATGTCCTAGGCTGCATCAAAAGGAGTGTGGCCAGCAGGCTGAGGGAGGCAATTCTCTCCCACTCTGCTCTGCTGAGACCCCACCTGGAATACTGTGTACAGTTCTGGTTCTCCCAACATAAGGACACTGAACTGTTGGAGCAAGTCCAGAGGGGGCCACAAAGGTGATAAGAGGACTGGAGCACCTCCCCTGTGAAAACAGGCTGAAAAAGTTGGGGTTGTTCAGCCTGGAGAAGAGAAGGTTGAGTGGAGATCACATAGCAACCTTCCAGTATCTGAAGGGACCTACAGGGAAGCCGGAGAGGGACTCTTCATCAGGAACTGTAGTGACAGGACAAGGGGGAATGGCTTCAAAATGAAAGAGGGGAAATTTCGGTTAAATATTAGGAAGAAATTCTTTATTGTGAGGGTGGTGAGGCGCTGGAAGAGGTTGCCCAGAGAAACTGTGGATGCCTCATCCCTGGCAGTGTTCAAGGCCAGGCTGAATGGAGTTCTGAGCAACCTGGTCTAGTAAGGTGATCTCTCTAGGAAGGTGTCCCTGCCCATGGCAGGGGGGTTGGAACTAGATGATCTTTAAGGTCCCTTCCAACCCAAACCATTCCATGATTCTATAATCTTAGTGGTATTAAATATACAGTCATCATGCATATTAAACACTTTATGAAGTGCTCTCCTGCACTGCATACCATGTTGAAAATAGTGATGTGGGCAAAAGACTCCAACATTCTGTGTGCTGCACTTTGACTGGCAGCTGCTGTTGCCAGTAGCTGTCACATGTTGTGATCCAACTAGGACTTGCAGTGCCAGAGGTACTAAGGCAAAGAGCTGCTGTGTAACAGAGGTGAGAACAGAAAGTCCTGAACAGCCTTACTGAAGAATCCTTATTACAAACACAGCACATTCAGCTCTGTGCTTCTGCGACTAGTTAATGTGTGCACTAAGTAATGCTAAGCCCAGACTCTGAGGTTATTCACTGACCATTATGGCCATCCACCCCAGCAACCCTGTGTGTGAGCAGAGTCTGCACTACCTGTAGACAAAGACACAGGATGACCTATTAAAGAAGGTGCCTCCTTTAATAGGTTTGAACTGTGAAAGACAGCCTCAGGCAAAGCAGCAGAACAGAGACAGGACTGTGAACAGAGCTAACTCCCAGGTGCTGCACCATCTCAAGAGAAATGAGAACCGGAAAGGAGTCCAGCAGTCTCCCCAATCCCAAAAAATTCCGGATGGTGTAAGCCAACAACACTGCTTTCAATGAAAGGTCATATTCAGTTGCCTTTCTCAGTCTTTGGAGAACAGGCATCAACTAATGAAAATATTCTGAGAGCCTACTGATTTAGTTAATTATATTTTACAGAAAAAGCTCACAAGGTTCTGGTTCTATTTTTGACACCAACAGGACAGCATGTCACAACTGTGGCAAACAATTTCTCTGAAACAAACTCCTTGGGATCGTGGTGTCACAGAAGCAACACCAGAGTATGTCAACACTGAAAGATGAGAAACTCACTGGCAAGCATCTAATGACACAATAGTGACTACACCCGGTGCAAGTCATGAGAGGGAAAACTTGGATTTACTCTGCAGAAGGCAGTCAGACGGTAGAGCCAAAACATCTTACCTTTTTATCCTTGTCTCATACTCTAGTTTTTGCTTGGCCATCTCTTGCTTCAAGCTGGACACCAGGCTGTGCAAAGCACTGTGATTGTTAGTGCTGTTGGCCACAAACGTTTCACTGTTATCGCTGCTGCTGGTGGCTCGGCTGCTATGGCCCCCCACACTCCTTCTGTCACCTTTGTTCTCATAGTCACCTGGGTTAGAGAGGTCTTCATGTGGTGGCCCATCCAGCACAGAGTCTTCAAAGTTACCCGCATAAAAGTCCTGCTCAGGGCAGGTGGTGGTGGATGAACGACAGGAGTTGGAGTTCTCAGGGAGGGATATCTCACAAGAGGACGTTGACCAGGTGGCACTGTCCACGCTCTGTTTGTCATCAGAGTTCACCATAGAGAACTGCTGGTGGACATTGTCGTAGGTGGAAAGCCTGTTGTGCTGTCCTGACTCGCTCACAGCATCCTTCTGCTTGTTGTCCCTCAGAGTGACGTAGCCATTGGGCACCCAGCCCGGGGCCCGGCTGTTGAGGGTGCTGCTGTGCCCGTCAGTGCTGGAAACACCCATCCGCACGCCTCCGTTCTGCACGCTGTGTGTTCCCATCTTAGTCACCGGCCCTTTCAGGGATGACGTTCTCCTGGTTTGCAGGGAACAGTTTGGTAAGGTCTGGCTCTTCTCAGGGCCCTCCACAGAGCTGCTGAAGGACCCGTTGGTGACTATGCCGCTACCTTTATTAAAAGCAGGATTCTTTTTCACCATGAGTGGTGGGCTTCTGGTGACATCTAGTTTCTGGATGCTGTTCCTGGGACTATTTGTCTTGCTGCCTGGCAGGGCAGTTGGAGACTCACTGTCCATGCTTCCCCTTTGGGGAGACTCGGGCTTGTCCCAAGAGCAGCGCCTCACTGCCGTCTCCTTGGTATTGTTGTTCTCTTTGTTCTGTAGCTGCCCTGCAGTTGTTTTCTTTGGAATTTCATTGTTGTTGTTGCATACCTCAGGTCCCACCTGAGGGTCTGCATCCTTGGGAAACAGCTCTTCATGTTTGCTAATCATCACTGACATGAGCTGCTGGACTACTACCGTACCTGAAAGGAGACACCAAGCACATGGTCATGAATGTCCTGTTTTATTTAAGGCCTAAACATACTTTATTCATCACAGTCCACAAATGCTTAGTAAACATTCAGCTTATACAAACATTTACACAGTGCATCCATTTGTGTAACACCCTGAATGTTTAACAAGACTGAAGTGCCTCTTGGCTACAGGGCCACATCAGCATCACCTTTTCCTTCCACCAAACCAAGCCAGCAGGCCTCACAGACCCCCTGAACGACAGGAACATCTGCAAAGAAGCTACTACAGTGACAGCAACTGCATCCCAGGAAAATCACAGAAGGAGATGATGAGTAGCAAAGGATAACATCATTCTAAGTGATGTGTTTCTACTCAATGTGATGATCATTTCAAACCCAAAGTCTTACTCTGGCACAGCATCTGTATTTATAAGTTTAGCAGAAAACGGGCAGGCAAGGGATTTGCCTTTTGGAACGCAGACATTTTAGTCTTCTGAAGCAAAATGAGATGGAATTAATTTAATGTGAATGCCTTTAACCACTCCACAGTGAGACTATATGCAGCCAGGAAACTATGTCACATTACAGCACAGTATGGAATTAATGCAGGATCACAGCTTGCTGCCTGCTGTAATAAATGGCTGCCTCTCCTCTTAAAGAACAACCCCTTGGTGTGCACACCATTTGACTGCACTGTAATTTACACACTAGCATTTAGAACTGGACTTAGAGTGATAAAGATGTGCAACTCTATTTTTTTAAGTAGATCCTCATTAAGGATTATTAAGAATATTTCAGGAACAAGGTCAAGATAGTTATAATAACCACCTCATTTTTAAACTCCTAAAAAGCTTTCAGAGGCTTGCTGTGCTCCTCTAATCAATAACTTCCCACTGTGCAATACGGTTTCACATCAACTCCTTTGTAATAATCTGGATGTTTATACCCACCCTTTTAAAATACAAGTACCAAGAGCCAATTCAACGTGGGTACTCAACATCTTTTTTAAGTGTTCTCGTTTGTTTGTTTGCTATGGCAAAATCATACATTAGAACTAGGCAGCAGGAAAATTCACTTAGTTACTCCCGTGGCACACTTGGCTGTATTCCTTCTGAGAACGTTAGCTGTTATGTGCAGAACTTTACTACAAACATTGCACTGTACTCAGGCAACTTTTACCACTGAATTTGACAGGAAAAAATTGCCCCATGGTTGGAATTCTGAAAAAAAATCTCTCCTGAATCAAACAAACCCAACTCCTCATCCCCATTATACAGGTATGGTTACACATAGCTGCATGTTTGCCTTTGAATGACTGTGGAAGCACTCTGTATATTCCAAAAAGAGCAATGAGGAAAGGTGGCAATAGGCACCAATCAACGTACAGTCTTTGCTAGAAGTCCCTATACATTTAACTCTGTGTAGAACAATTGCAAAGCAGCAATGTCTTATGTCAAATCTTAAAGTTATGCTTAAAGAGAGGTCATAAATCTCTTTATTCAAACCTATTTCTCATTAGCAAAAAAATATAAGTATTTTCATACAGCGAGTGTAGTATCCATCCCATTTCCTACAGCAGTCACCATGATTTTAATGCTAGGGCTGCTGATAAGCAGGCTGGAGAGTTGCTTTCAAGAACAGGAAAAACACATTATTTTCCCTTTCTACTCAGTTTAAAATCAAACAAACCAACTAAACAACATCAACAAAAACCCATGAAAATGAAAACTTTCTTGCACAAACTTTCAAAAAACCCAAACCAACTCACCAACTTTAGACAACAGCCAGTTCCTTTTATATTCAAAAATATAAACCTAGAAGATAGTAATTTATTTAGGAATGGTTAACACCTCTCCCATCCCCAATCCCCATTTGTTTCCCTGTGCCAGGTGAGCTGAAGATGCATGGTGTCCTATCAGCAAATGTCAACCTCTGAGACACCATTCTTACTGACTTCAGTGGTATAAATCAGCTCTGTGACATCTCTCCCCAGTTCCAATCTATTAAACAATTTTTGCACTACTTTAATGCAAAAGCATGGAAAGAAGGGACAGTTTGCTACTTGACCAAGAAAAACATTGACAGCAGTTATCTACCAGGCTGCTAAGCTCTACAGAAGTGTCAGGGTAAGAGAAGGTACTACTTCAGTCAGTCTGGCAGTTCTGCAGGTAGAAACAGAGACAGGCTGAAGTGATGGGCAGCTTATGCACACACACACACACAAAAAAAAGGTAACTCCTAAGAGAGACACGACAAGACAGCTGAAGAGAAAGGAAACAAAGCAGAAAAACACCTGTGTTTGCCTCTCAAAACATCATGGGGAGATGATGTAAGATGTGTAAACTAGGAATTCAATGACACAGTGAAGCTCATCTTTGCACCCCTGTTATCAGACACAGGGCTTTTGAGGAAAGTATGTACAGAAATCAGGGGAAAAGCTACAAATGCAGATTTAAGGGTACTTGAAACTGCACAGGTGTGATGATACTCATGCACAGTCATGCACGTAAATCAGACACCTGCTCTTGCAAACCCTTTTGAATGAAATGCATGATCAAACCTTCCTCTGTGATAATGAGAACCCAGACATTAAAGTGAAGCTGATGATTAAAACCCCTTTCCACTCTAGGTGTTCTGATTTGTCTGAGCTACTCTTCAGAGAGCTAAACCTGGGTATTCACAGATTTTATACATGATTTGGAAATGCCATGTTTCCATTCACAACAACATAGTCATTGTGACAAAAATTAAAAGGAAGAAGAAGGAAACAAGACTTCAGAAAAACAAGTAAATTAACAAAGTGGACAGGGAATTGTAGCATCTGAGGAAGAGAAAAAGCATCATACAGAAAAGGAGTAATTCTATACACTCTCAAATAAACTAAGAAAACTGCATTTTTTGAGTTTAGGTAAAATTTTCAGTGCAAGCTCTGTGTACCTCCCTAATTTCTGAGAAAGTTAAGTAAATCCTACATATTAAAAAAAAAAGGTGTCTGGAGCGAGAAAAGGCATCGTGTACTTCGTGGAGAATGAAAGCCACAAAGATTAAACCTTGAAGGAGGTTATAGGAGAAGATTGTCGTGTCCATGTTTTTACCTTAATCACAGCAAAATGCTAGAGCTGAACACTGCTATAAGTACCAGAATGCAGACAACAATTTGATCCCTGTTGTGTAAGAAGGCATGTAATATACAACTGCCTTGTGGGGGGTTCTACACGGGTCACTGCAGTGTGAACCTGTAGTAACTTTTTCTCATAGTTTTTTTTAATATTTTACCACAGGTAAAATATTAACTGCACTCTAACCACACGTGCTTACTGAGAACATGCCATGTTTGCAGGAAGTGTTCAGAGAAAAGGTACATGTTTAGTAAAGTTGCCAGGGCAGAACACTCTCATGAAAAGTCTGTTTACAATGCTGCACGTTTCAGTACCTTTTAGAACCTACAAGATTTAACCCAGAAGTTCATTCAGGTTGAACATTTTTGTGTCTACAGAACAGATGTATGGAGCTTACTGCATATACTACATGGACTGGTATGTGCTGTTAATAAACCTAAAGGCACTTCTTTCTATTGTAAGTTATGTACAGTAAGCTCACCCTCCATGATAGTCAGAGGATCTTCCACTTTGGGGCGAAGGATGTTGGGGCCAAAAACAGTAGCCAGATTTTGCACACTCATCTTGTTTACACCTGAATAAGACTGGACTTCATCAAGGAATCTGTGGGGAAGAAAGAGGTCCTTAGGAAACACATAAAAACTAAATAAAAAAAAAAAAGAAAAAAGTCAAAGCACGTGATTGTTCCTTAACACAGTTCAAGTATTCCATTCCAAGTCCTCATGGAACATATTGAAATCTTAAGGCTATTGTCTTCAACTTCTTCAGATTTTCTTCAGAATGATACATTGATAAAAAAATTTCAGTCTCATTCTGGACCAACTACAAGGTAACTCTGTTGAAGATGGCAACTTTCTCCAGCATAGTTAATCAACTATTTAGCTCATAAAATTAAAATGCAAACTTTGAATTAATAAAAAGCTTAGATTCTTTTACACTTTAATTTTTTTATGCTGGGAACTTATCTCTAAGTTCACAAACTGCAACTGTGTGCAACAAATTTTTTAAGATCTTAGATGTATTCACAAAACTACTCTCTATACTACAAGATATACACAGTTTTCAAGGCTGTGCACTTCAGGAGAGCACAGCCAAGGCCAATAACTACAGCTAGGGTCCTACAAAAAGGACAGAATATATTCACTTCTAACTTTTTGCACTTCTTGCAGAGTGCAGCCCGCTTACGAAAGAAAAGTCCTAACTGTGCACCTTGCTAGAGCAAATTACTAATTAGTCATGCAGTAAACCTACAATTTTAGTGCATTCACTTGAGTTCACCAGTCCTCCAACTGTGACTAATGCTTTTCCTTCAGGGCACGTACACAGACAGGTTTGTCTGTCAGCTCACAGTTATAAATACCATTGTGATATTCTTGCAAGAGCACTTACCTACAGATGTATTTCAGCAGATTATAATTGACAGCTGGCAGGCTCTTCACTTGCTTCACCAGTTCTTTCAGGCCCTTTAAGTGATTTAAGGAAAAATAAAGGGTGAAGAGGCACAGTTTCTTAGTATTTTACCAGACATTAAAAAAAGTCAGCAATTCCAATTCCAATTCCAAGACACTAAACACATCACTGATGCTGCAGTGTTCATACAAGTTATGATCAGGAACAGCTTGTAGAACCCACTTTGGTTTTGGCTAAGAAGGATTAGCTCTGGAAAAAAATAAACAAATAAATAAATATCTCGGTTTCATCCTGTCTATTCTTTCTGTTTCATTCTTTCTTTCTTTGACCAGCAGCTCCATTTCTCCTGCTAATAACAAGGCTGAGGCTTCCAGGAACAGCTCTGCTTCAACTGTTTGGCATTTGATACGAGAAACTATTTGGTTATTTTACCCAGTTCTGGTCCATACCAAACTAATAAACAGTTATTTCAGTTTGTGCCCACCCTGGGAATGGGACAGGCAGAATTTCACACAGTAATTCTTGTGCCCTTTGGAAACAGACCTTGGCCACGCTCCTCACCAACCAGTGCCTTTAGGCTCTTTTTCAGTGTGGGGTTTTGGTACTTTGCCAGCATCAGTGGGGTTTTGGTTACAATATGTTATGAAAACAAATGCAAGTCAAGATGGGCAGAGCATGATAGTGCAGAAGTTTGCTGGCTGTGGGTTAAGAAAAGAATTAAGATGTGCAGCTCTCTCCCTTAATAGTGACTGCACTTTCAAATTCTGTGTAGAGAAAGATCAACTGAAAATCCAGTCAGACAGCTTTACAGCTGGACTGCTGAGCCACCAAAAAGGACTGAAGTGGCTCATCACCCATAGCATTGATTTTTCACAAACTGCCAGGACCAACTCCAGCACAGAAAGGCCACTGTAATTTGAATCTTGCTTTCAAAATTAATTTTATAAAGTGCTTCATGGCATAGTTACAGAGGAAATACATAAATACACTCGACTAAGCTACTGTAAAATTACAGAATTAATATAACTGAAGTGTAAACTACATGATGACTAACTGCAGGGTTGTCAGGTGGCTTTACATTGGAGCTATCAGTGTTCAGAGGCATATGCAAAGTAAGCAAACAGCTGCAGCTTCGATTCCAAGGATCCCCTGCCACAACTTGTGCAAAGAGCAGCTTAAATTAAAACAGCTGAACAGCCCATTCCCACCTTTTGCAAGCAGCTGACAAGAATGTGCACCTTGTAGCAAGCTGTAAAGGACAGTGAAGAAACCAGTCTGATTTCAAGAGGTCTAAGACATCATGGCCATAGAACACAGTTTGTCAGATCTTTCTTCTCCTCCCATTTCATCATACGGGAACAACTACCACCTCTGCAGTTGGTAGTCATCATGAAAAGTCAGAAAGGAGACAGTTTCTTACTAAAAAGGGGGTCCTACTCATCTTAATTAGTTAAAAGATTAGGTAGGATGGGCTCCAGTTCTAGCAGAATTTCAAATGTCAAAAAGGAATTAAATGGAAATAACCATCTTAGAAAATTAAGGGAGTAGACTGACATCAACAGGATAAACCTATTTGGATGTACTTTGAAAAGAAAATATTAGGGTTGATGTAATTACCCATAAGCACATAGAACAATGTAAAAACAAGCACTTAAGTTTCTCATGTCTTCAGACTAAGTAGTGCCTACCACATAACACGTAGTAGGCACTACTAGTAGTAGGTGCATGCCACTGCAGGGCACATGTTACCAGTCAGAACCCTTAATCTGCTCATCTCTGTTACACTGTTTCTTCAAGAGAGTCTGGAAGATGGCCTGCTCCATCTTTCTGAAGCTCTGTGATTCAATGACAGGCAAGGAGTAGAGCTCATTGGCCTTCAGTCAAGAGTCAGTAAAAGTTGGCATCCCAACGCTCAGAAAAAAACGACTCCTGATTTAATGGCAAGAGTTGAACAGCAGCCATCAAGACCCTTCCTTTTACGGTTCAGACTCTAATCCATGAAAACAGAAGTCTCTTCCATGCAAAATGAAAGCTTTTGACTACAATGATGTTTACTTGAACTGGATTCAGTGTCATGCAATAAATATAGCTATGGTTATGCTATGCACCTTTATTTAGACTTCCAAAGGGCCCAGATGGCAACAATTTTCATAGAAAAGCTACCTCAATTAACAGATTTCATTAAATTAAGACACATTTAAACTAGGACAATGACCAGTTTCTCTCCTCAAAACTGGAACAGCCTTTTATTTCATCTTACTCAAGTTACCAACTCACCGTTTCTTCCTCCTTGCTGAGCATTTTGGCACAGGAAAGGAAATCTTCATATTTGGCGTATGGTACGACTGGTTCTGGGAGTTCCCTTAGGTACAGCTTAAGCAGTGAAGCGACTGTGTGCACATCTGTATTGCTGTTGGGTTGGAATACAAGAAGACATTACTGTGAATGAGGATAAGACAGGCTAAAAACTGGCCCTTTTCCATTGCCACCTCATATTTTACTCATCAGCAGTATATACATTTACAGATCCTATCTGTAATCTGCTTTTTGTTGGGCTTTTTTGTCCTATAAAGAACTTAGGATACCCACAGGCAAATTTCTGTCAACTCTGGTGATTTATTCTTATAACTATACATAAGGCCCTATTTGCAGGCACAGGTATTGAGAAGATCCTGGCTCTTGTTGACAAACATCTCCCATCAGACATGCAAAATATGTCTTAAATGATGCTTTTCATTTTCCCCTGAGCCAGAAACCAGGTATTACATTCACACAGTGGAGATTATTCTCCTACCAAAGATGGTCCCCGCTCCCAAAACATGCCCAGCATGTTTCAATTCCACTGTATCACCATCTCCTCTGCTATGAGTAGTAAGGAAACAGGTTTTAAAGGAAACCATATATACCACAGGTGTTTAATTGAAGCTTCCCCATCTGAATTTACAGCTCTTTCCCTGGCATGCCTCTTTTTCCTGTGGGCTCCCACAAAATAACTACTCTGCCTTTCAGCTGTACTCTTACACTGAAAACCTGTATATACTTTACACACAGAACCATAAATCCCTTGGAAATGGGTTTTAGCTCTATCCTGTACTGAGTAAGCTAAGGCACCAAACAGAAAATGTCTGAATGCTAGCAAATAACGCTACAGGGCTGACAGTCAGAGACCTGATATGACATGTGCTTTCCTGTAACTACATTTGCAGAAGCTTAAGGGTTTTCTTGGATACAGCTAGTAAGAGCCTTGGCTGTTTATCAGGCATACTGAAAATAAGAAGATGGGGAGGAGAATCAAAATCACAACTTCAGTGTACGCAATCACACTTGCTTGAATGTTTCTGTGGTGTTAAGCTACATTCTGGTAACTTAGGAGCACGTCTCTGAAAAGTAAGTAGAAATCAGATAAAAGCTATGACTTAGTATGAAGAAATCTCTCTTGCATTACATCTGACACCATCTCTGGGTTTAGCCACACAGGCATTTATTCAAATCCTTACTGGAATGTTCTACATGCTTTCCCTGGTTCAGATAAAGAGCTGTACTGCAAGCTGATATCTTTCCCTCTGATTTCTGAAGAATCAAAAAAGCAGACACTAAATTATGCTCATTTCCTTAACAGAAAATGCACAGACATTTCTACAATGTGCATTACTATGTATTTTCTTTTCCTTTGGAAACTTTATATTTAGAATATTTTTAAACTCCCAGTGTCTCAAAAGAACCACTGGTATTTGATGCACTTAAGCTTTGCTAGAGGCATGTTAATCATTATTTTGAAATGATCTGTTAAAACAGTAATGGCTTTAAATAAGTTAAATCTTAACAAGAATGATGGGAACAACCTTAGAATAATGTGGTATGGTATGTCAAAACAGAAGAAGAGAGATGATAAAGCACTGTATAAATTTCAATGTCACCAATCACCAATCTCCTCAAAATAAATTCGCAGAAAACATTTCTATTTCAATCATGAATAATTCTCAGCCCAAATTCCAAAAAAGCGTTTTCTGGAGAAACTCTACAAAGCACTAATGCAAATCCACATTTTTAAAGAAAGTTCAGACTCTAATCTCTTCATTGCAACCCTCTACTGCCGAGTGGCTTCAATTTTGAACAGTGTTTACCCCACCCTGTTCCTTGGGTGCATATATAACAAATGTAGGGGATGGCACTATACGTGATATGGGTATAACTGTACTCTTTTATGAGATCTCAAATGCTAGCTCAGATTTGGCCTCTAACCTTTCCATACTACCTATGGCCAATCCAGATGCCAACTAAGCAAAATGAAGCTCTTCTTGACATCCTGGCTAACAAAACTCTTTACAGACTGTACAACCCGAGAACTTAAAGCCCAGACCCCAACAATCTCTCAGGTAGTTGCCTGCATGTCTTGCTGCCACTTTTTAAAACACAACCATGGCATGCATGCCCAGGTAGTTGCCACTATTCAGCCTTATCCAAGAAGCAATTTTACAGAGAGATCTTCAGTTTCCTAAGTTGTCAGTGCATCCAGAAAGGAAAAAAGCAAATGCAGAGGGGAAGACTTCCTCCAGTCAAAGAAAGCAGCCACAAAGAGTAGATACGAACTGTCAGCTTTAGTACAAGCCCTGAAGTGAGAGTGAGCACAGGCCATCCACCTGCAGAGAATTTAACTCTGATTGCTTGGCATTGACTGTCTTTCTGAAGAATTTATTATTATTATTTTTGTTATTTAAACAAGGAAAATTGCTGAAGAACTGAACCACCTCTTTCCAGAGACTATCTGCATAAAACCGGAGAGGCCTTTTCCAAAATACAAGATTTAAACAGGTTTATTGAGGGAAATTACTGAAGAATGATTAAAAGTCAGTGCATAGACCTCCTATTAAGGGGATTAAGCAGTATCATCTTCCCTTCTTTGTACTGCCAGGATCATGCTTCATGCAGTAAGAATAATCTTACATCAAGCCTTGCTGTAAAGGGGAATACCTGCTCCTTGAGGGCAGAGCAGATGCGCACAGCAAAAGGCTGAAGAAGGGGACAGAAGCCCTGAAAATTAACGCAGTTTATAAATTTTCTTCTTTCAATGTGAAGTACTGATAGACTATTGCTGGAAAGGGTTAGTTAAGTGCTAAAGATTGTGGCCCTACCTGAGAGAGCAGCTAGGAAACAGTAGGAAGTCTTGTGCTCTCAAACTAACCTCCTGAAGCACATGCTGTATACCAGTATACAGAAAGGTGTTTCCTAAGCTGGGGTTAGAAACCCAGGTCACAACTAGTAGACAGGGACACATGTACAGTATTTTGAACTAATTTTTTATTTTTTTAATTTCCTAAGGCAATACCACAGACGGCCACAAGATGGTGGGATCACAAAGTAGGATTTTGGAACATTTCTTAAGTTTTTCTTCTTTAAACTGTACTGACTATTGCTCAGGACTTAATCTATCTGTACAGAAATTACCATTCAGATCTTGGAAGCATAAAAAACTATACATACAGAGACATAATGCCTGCCAAGCTTTTTAAGAATTAGATTTTTAAACTGTATTTACCAACATATAGACAAAAACTAGAAACTTTCTTCTTTGAGTGCAACTATGGGCATAAAAATATCAATATTTTTATAATAATGTAACTAAAAGAGCGTTTCATAGAATCTGTGACCTGTTTATACCTTGCAGTCTAGTATGATTATTTTCACCTTTTTTAAAATACAGAGTAAAGTTTTAAAATGGCAGATTCCAGTCCTAATCCATCTGTATTTTAGGTGTTTCAGTTCATAGATACCATTAAGCACATTTCAGCCACAGAGAGAACTGCAAGCTCGCTGGAGGATCAAAAGCATTTATTTCCCTTTTCAGTCTGCAGTGTTCTATCCACAGTCTAAGTCAACTAACAGTATTTATATATCTGCCTTGAAGGCAAGTTGTGTATTTTTTTAAGACGTGGATCTTTGCAGGGCTCGTGGAGGATCTTTTACTCATGGCCTTTTTCCAGCTACAACTGAGCAGTTTAAGAAAAGGCAGAATGTTCCCTTTTGAAACTGGTCTTGCTTATAATATAGGACCATTAGGGCTACAGAAATTTAATGATTCTACCCATCTTCGTATTTCTTTTGCTATCTGATAGTGTAATATCAAAGTGCTTCAAGACTACGCATTCATAATTAACATGATTAAAAGTACTCATTAACATGTATTAAAATACAGTATGTCAATTCCAGCAGAAAATCCTCTGTTAGCTAAACTGGAACAACTCTCATTAAGTGAGGCAGACTTTCTCCAAGTGCACTAGGAGTAATTACAAGCTTGAAATGGGAATGACAAAGCACAGAGTGGGAAATTAGACGTCAACACAAAAAGCATCAGCAAGATGAAAAAGAGTCTATATCGGCATGTTGTGCTGGAAAGTCTGAGAAAAATGACTTATCTCACTGAAATATTAATATTGCTTTACTGTTGATATTTCCAAAGGAGCACCCCCCACTCCACCACTGTTCAGGCAAAGTCATGACAAATGCAAATGCATCCCAGCCTCTCCTTAGTCATCAGACTACCCATATTCAAAGCCCCATTCATCTCAACTTTGTCATTAATATCTCTCATGGCATTGCTGTTTTGACAGCACTTTCCTTTGTGATACCACAGACACCGTGGAAGTGGCTGTCAGACCAATTACACTGCCTGGAGTTTTTCACTCTCTCTACCATAAACAATATTACTGAAGCCCAGCAGGTCACCCGAAATCCAGGCATAACCCTCACACTCAGACAAGTAGATAGCGTGTTCAGCTGACTCCAGAGAGCTGGAGTCAGCGCTTTGGAGCACAAAGCCAACTGGCCCCTCATAAACTCTCAGAGAGGAAGTATTAACAAGGCAAGGTCACATTACAAAAAGATTAATGCTGTGCCAAAAATAGCTCTGGATCATGATGACACATAAACAGTTTGCATAAAGAACAAACAGTAGGGAACAACAAGCTGTGAGACTATAATTCAATTTAGGAGTTCTGGTAATAAAACGAAGGAGAACATTACAGTTTGAACAGTTTGTGTACCAGTACCCTCTGGAATTACTAGAATTACAGCTCCATCGTTTCAGACGTGCCACAGATCACAGTCTCCCTCACCAACACATCCTGTCCCCATCACAACATTTGCTGACCATGCCCCTGCTCAGCTGCATTCAGGACTGTAGAGCAGCTCTCAGACGAGTGTAGATGTTCTCCTGCCACGGGAGAATGAGTTCAGAATAACTGGCTGCCCAGGGCGTACCTTTACTACCAGTTTGCAGAGAGCCTAAGTGAGATGCTAGAGCCCATGATAAACCAGTGATGAAACACTGAGTAAGAAACATCAAAGGAATATGTGCATAACTACGGGGAGAGAGAATCAGAGTACTGTGACTGCTGGGAACCCAGTAGCCAGAGCTTAGGAGGGCAAAGCCTGTGTTCACTAACGTTACAGTGCATCAGGAGCGGTTTGACTGATTTTGGGAGTCAGGCTTCTTTTGGTCCAGAAATTCAAAGGTCAGGTTAAATGCATAACATAACTAACTGGTTGAATGTCCTATGTGATTCTTCTTCCCCTATGTGGGTGTCTCCAAAGCATTGCTCTATATGATTTTCCCAGATAACACATATCTAGTACAAGCAGTACTGTGCCTAATCTAAGTACCAGATGGAATTTTGCCTACAACTTGTGAAACATATATGAAAACATTTTCCACTTTAAGCCCTGAGCTGTCTCCTCCTCTCCTTGTTGCCACAAAAGTCTGGTTCTACTTTAAGTTAGCAACTGATCTCAATTTTTATTTTTTTGGTTTAGGCAAGAGAAATAAAGCAAACATATTCTGCTCCTTTGTCCTTGTGCTCATGATTTTCACAATGCACGTTACCTTCCAGAGTCCACATGGAATACGGAAGATTGGCAGACTATTTCCAAGTTAGACATCCACTGCAGGAATTGTAACAGCAGCCAATTCATTCAGGTTAGAGAGTGATGCTTTAAAAAAACATCAATGAAGACAGCAAAAATAGAACGACAAACTCTATGGAAGGATGTTAAAATTACTTAGAAAAATACAGATCCTTAAAGACAGACACAAGTGCTTTCAGGTAAGGTGGGCAGAGGCCTAAGAAACAGATGGGTTCCCATCAGGAAAAGATCACTCAGCACCAGTGAATATGCTGCTAAATTATTTTATCACTTATTAGATTGTTCAAAAAGGCTGTTAAGTTTCCCTAAGATTTTTTCAGGGATTGCAAGCATATGTAAAACATGAAAATCACCACAAAGAAACTACCTGTTCTTGTTTACTGGAAGAGAAAGCCATAAATCGTGCAACCCTAAGGAAGAATTATTTAAAAAAACACACTCTCAGATATTCCACAAAGGTAACAAAATGTCATCCTTTCTTTAAAGGTGACCATGGCCATCTAAGAAGTCATTTATCATTGACAAATCAAATATGTGGCTGCCTCTTTTTTTTTTTTTTTAATCACAGCTGACACCTAGCCATTTCTGAAACTGAAATTCATCCAAAGCAACTACAAAGGTTCATTCATTGCTAATAACAAAAAACACACTGAGGACACCAAAACCAACTAAAACCACAACAGGACACCAATTAGGCTGATTTAATGACCCTTGCATCACACTAGAAATGTGCCTCCTAATGTAATTGCCAGACCAGGTCTTTAAGTTATGCCATATGCAGTGGTTATTTCTGTTAGGTGATTAGAAAAAGAGCTGGAATTGGAAAGGACATGAAGTGGCTCCAGAGGCATAGCTGATGAGCAGATTGTGAGGACCAGGGAAGAAAGCCTGGAACAGGCAGAAACAAACAGGAATTTTCACAGGCCTAAGGCCATTTGTGTTTGGCAGGAACCAGCTTTCTAGTAAAGACTTAATTTCACATAAAAATGTGGGGTTTTAGAGATTACTGCACTTTGCCAGCAGGAAGCAAATAAAGCCCCTTCCTTGTGGGAAACTATTCTTATAACAAATTCTTATGGACAGGCTTGTATCTGGAAAACAAAGAAAAACTCTTATTACCAGTGATTTCTAGTTGCAGTCTACACAGTGCCAGTGCAGACTGCAGCCCCACTGAGACACGTCCCATTTCTTGCATTCACCAAAATCTTAAAACATTCTTTGCTTCTGGAGGAAAAGAAGAATTGTGCAAGTGCCCCTTCTCAGCTTGACAATATTACATTATTACCATACTCGTCATTGTCTCATTTTGCTTCAACAATCCCAGTGATTAAATGCACAGGAACATACCAGTTGTACATTCTTGATTTCTTGGCTCCAGTAAATAACAGCATTTGCCAGCTATCACATACTGCCACTTATGTACCCTTTTCTCAGCTGATTGCAATGGTGACTAGAACAGTAAGTAACATTTTGCCCTATAATGTACTATAATGCATTTATACCCATAACAGAATGTAGTAGGGATTTCATTTTGCTAAATATGCATTTATGTGCTTTTCTTCTCTCTCCTGCACACACATAAATGCTGGCAGGTGAGCTATGTAATTTTTTAACTCTTCTGAGCTACTGAACTATACATCAGTGACAGTTACCCAAGTCACATACATGAATCAATCACAATAATTTTTTATTAATATTTGTTTCAGTGACATTTCAAATATTTTTTTCTCCCTGAGCAATTTTAGCTTGCATGTCATCTCATAGTAATTGTGATGAACAGCAGATGGAAAGAGGTAATACAAAAAGAGAAATCCAATTTTGTACCCCTTCTAGGTAGAAATTGTAGAACAAATCCTTATGTTATTTTCCTTATGCAGTGCCATATTCTCTATGCTAATTTTACAGAACAAATGGTCATAATCCACTTTGTATCATTACAAATGCCTGATCCGTAAAGGAGATGAGGGACTTTAAAATATAAACCACACAAGAAGAGAGAAGCAAATACCCCAAGGACAAGCAGCAAAATGGATTCCCTGGAGGGAGCAATTTTGCACCAAGGTGGAGCTGTACTGGAAATACCGAGGATATTTCAAATGAGTGCTTGCCTAATTGCACTGTTGGTTCCTTATGGCATATTTCACAATATGTGCAGATACATTCAGAGGGAGTAAAGTATTTATTGATTTTGGGATATAAGCTGACATAAAATTTTGAGCATTTTTGTTTCTTCACACAAAAGGCCTCAGCAGTTTTCAGTTGTAGCAGCTGCACCTCCCTTCCAAAACTGTGAGAAATTATGATGTTCCAGTTTTCATATGAGGGGGCCTAGGGTGTTGGATATTTCAGATCAGATACTGGGTTTTCTCTGTCTGTGAGTTAGAGAAATTTTAAATACTGTTCCCATTCTCATAAAGAATTCTTCAGCAATATCTTATTCCAACTGTAAGATCCAGATCAAATTAATACACAGAGGTTTCTGCCACTCTCCGATTTGTCCTGGCCTCACTCTGCATTTTCATAACTGACTTCAGTATTGAACCATCCAGCTGCTAACTCATGTGAGATCAACCATTTGTCAGATATGTTTTCTGTTTCAAAGCCTGGCTGCCTTTTCTTTCGAGCATAGCTATTTTACTTTTTATTTCAAATTTGCTATGTTTGTCCTGTTTGTGCTTGTTCTGTGGTCTTCTTTGGGGTGCAGATGGGAAGGCAAAAGGGGAGAAGGGCAGGGTCTTCACATAACCATGGACAGTAGCTCAACCCAGGGCCAAAGAGCAGATCTGTGCCTATGAACTCCATTTCCCAACACGCATAAGGTGTTTAAAGGTGTGCAACCATCTTAAAACAGAGATGACATTTTAAAGGAGTAGTAACCATGGCTATATGATCTTACCTCTGGCTTTGCTTTTAATTCTACATGTTATATATTCTACTGAATTGGCTAAGAGAGCATAAAGACAAAGCTTATTTAATAGCAATTTATCACACAAATATATACAAAAGCCTACACACACATTTCAAAGCATCTTCACTTGTTCTAAAGTCTTTGTTTGACTTACCCACACGGCACAAGTGTCAGTATGAAAAATGGCAAACTCCTCAAACATCAGCTCTTTGTATTAGTTCCAACACTGATGACAGCAGCCAGTCTTTCTCCCAGTCAGAGTCAGTGACCCAGCACCACTACGGAAGTGTGACCTGTATTCCATTGTGTTTCGTGCCCCATGAACAAAAATGTCAGCTCTGCTCTAACTGCAAAAAGCTTTATTACTATTGATGTATGAGAAGGGGCTAAATGTAAATTTGATAAACAGAACCTAGGTAGATTTTGCCCTGTGAGACTTCTGGTCAATAGTAACATCTAATTACAGATTAAATGCAGTGGATCTGGAGATTCACAAGAGAAAGTAGGCATGGATGCCTAAAGTAGATATATTTTTTTCTCTACAGCATTTTTCATATTGTGGCCACTTTCCAACTTGCCAAACAGGCTGCATCAAACCTGGAGATCATGCTCCTGTTCAGCACAATGAGAAGTTACCCCAAAATATTACCACAGCACACAGGTACTCTATAAACACTGTGAAATGAACTCCTCCTAAAGAGTTTACGAATGGAACAAAAGGTTGGAGAAAAAAAGCAGATGCCCAATGGAAACAATGCAGAGATCAGAGCAGAGTTTATGTCTGCTTGACTTCTGGACCACTGCTACACCTAAATCATACCTCTCCAAACTCAAAAGAATTGAGTACATGTGGATGTACAAGGTCAGTGTTCTATAAAATCTCAGCTTCAGAAGCAGAACTGCAGGACCAGCAATTTGTAGGCAGCTCCTGCTGATGTTTCTAATTGCTATAGTAGAAATTACGTGCATTCTTCACAGCAGCAGCATGTAAAATCTCTCCTCCTTTTCATCTGCTAAAGCTCAGCTAGCATACCTGTTCATGGGGCTCATTAGCATGTGCTACAGATGTTGGTAGATAACCTTGAAAAAAACATTAATGTGGCTGAGCCCTGGTCTCATTTGTTTTGCATAGCTAGAACTTGTGCACTTCCTTCAAGCTGTATCTCTCAGTGGGGTGCTCAGTACATCATCTTCCTGGAGTTTGGGGGTTGGCTTGTTTTCTTAAGCATTTCCTCCACAATTATTTGGCTTACAGGCACAGGAAAGAATAACCTTTTGTTTCTGCCATTTGCCTACTTGTATCTTTGGTAGAGATAGACATGATCAGTAATATTTACCTTAATGTCCAAGTAAGGGAAACATGCCCAATAGATCCTTCTTTACCATTTTTAAATAAGCTACATGGTATTTGAAAAGTAAGTAAGCATGCTACAAACATTTATGAGCTAACACTGTCCCTTCCCACAGTCCTCTACCTCCTTAAAGCCATTTACTCGTCAATTATCCTAATTCATCTTAGAATAAGAAACTAAAAAACCTCACAGGAAGACAAGTCTCTTTTCCAGAGCACTATAAATTCTTGATCTTTCTTTTAAAGTGAGGGTCAGGACTGAGGAAACTGTTGGAGATGAAAGAGCATTGCAGGTGTCTGCCTTCTGTGCATCTGTGATACACAAAACTTCATGCTTAACAAATTTTCCCACTTCACAGGAAAAGGGAATGAACTTCCAGCAATCGGGTTCAAATCATGGCATGTTTTTCCACTAAAAGATCAAGATATACTTTCCTTCCTGTAACTTGGATTGCTATCAGACAAAGCTCCCACATAATAAATGCAATCTGCCTCTTCCTCCTAATTCACACTGGACCCTCAACTGGAGTGAAGTATCCTGATTCCTTTGTGGACGTGTGTTACAGATGTCACTTAGGGCACATGCTGAGGTTGAACACCATTTAACAGTCCCTTGAATTGGAATTGCATTACCATCATATTAATTCTGATCAGAGTTAAAGGGTTTACGTGGCATTCATAAGCCACTGGTTCTGTTTCTCTGACTGCACGTTCTGAATGTGTGGACTACTGCTGTCAATGCTCACAGAAGAGAGCCCAAAAAGCTAGTCTTACAAAAGTCTGGAGTCATACACAGCTGTGTGAACAGGACTGGGTTTTCTTTGGCCAGGAAATTCTCATTAACTTTGTAAAACTGCATAAATAGTGGAATATGAATTGGATCTGAACCCTCAAAACCACATAGGTTTGTTATTATGGTCAGAATGACTTTAATTATTAGACCAAAGGTCCAAAATTATAAAGGAATACATAAAAGTACACTTCTCTTCCAGTCAGTTTTATAGATAACAGAACATATTGAGATTGGTGATAAGAGAAATTCAGTTCCTTTGTGGAACTGAATAAATGCCAGCATCACCACTGCATTTCAAATGATATTAAGATCAAGGTAATCCAGATATTTTTGATTAAGCCAAGCCATTAGCAGTACTTCTCCTAACCAGCTTTTCACAAAAGGAAATTCTCCAGAAACGCTTTGAAATCAGACATCAAAGTCAGGGGGAAAAAAATAAGACATTTTAGAGCACTAATAGGAAACACGCAGAAAAACCTACAAAAACATGTCATTCTATCTGTTGCTGCCACGTGTTTCACAGCACTGTGGGTCAGCCAGCACAGCACATCTCGTCCTGTCCAGGCTTCAGGGAGCGGGGAACAGCTGGAGGGTTTTACCTGTCAAAAGAAGGCTTCTCTCCACAGTCAAATGCATCCTGTAGCTCCTTGACAAGATTAGCCTGCCCAGGCAGTCGGAAAAGGCCCTCTTCCCTCAGCCCCCGCTGTCGGATAAAATCCACACACTGTTCCACCAGCATAGGAGCCAGGCGGTTCCCATAGCGCTTTTCGTACCGGACAGTATCTTCCAGCTTCTGGCCAAAAATACCTGCACCAAAAAGAAAGATGTGACTTGGCTGAGAATCATAAAAACATTTGAGGGGCCTGTGCCTTCTATTCCAATGCACGCAACTTACATGTCATTTAAATGTGTGGACAATTAACGTCCTGCTTTCTTAAGAATAAAATGCCTAATTTCACCTTTGATACTCTTACAGAAATACAGTGCTGACATATTTTATAACAACACCCAGAAACACTATTTAAAATAAAACACTGTAAATTATTTGCGAGACCATAAGCACATAAAACGTAGAAAGAACACAAATAGGATTTTCCATCACAAAACTTCTTATTCAAAAGAGATGAATATATACATATAGATATATATATCTCCATCTTCTTTGGTTAATGCCTATTTATCTATTAAAAAATTAAGTACTTTCTGTGTGAGTTTCACTGGGATATAAACATTATCTTTACAGATCAGGAGGCAAAAGATTTATAAAGATAACTCTGGATTTTGATCCTACTCAACTAAATTATTAATTTTTCGATATAAACAAAGATCATTCCTATAATGTCTTACCTATTTCATTTTCAGTGTCTGCTTTAGCAACAATAAATTTTGTGTGCAAAGAAAAGTGTCTGATATGAAAGGTGAAATGTGTCAAGACGAACTGCAGGAAACCTCCATTCATCCTCAACCTCATGAAAAGCATGGAGGTTTTTCGACAGAATTAACTTCAACTCTGATCCAAGGGTATCATTGCTAGCATTGGAAAGAGAGGTACTCATCAGCTTATTTTGCCTCTCCCTTTCAAAGTGCAGAGCAGGCCATCACAGCATCACAATAACGTTCAGGCATGTCATCTGTGATGGAAGCTCTCTCTTGAGACCACCATTTGCTGAAGAGTACTGGGGCTGAAGCAAGGTAATTCAATTTCTATATACAGCAAGACAATGAATAGTTCTAAGGCAGTCATGATCAGAATCTAAAGAGCAAATAACTACCTCATTTTCCAATGATGAACACTATAAAGTTAAAAGAAAAAAAAGAAAGCAGTAAGTCGAATTGTGTCCTTTACTGAGCATACAGCTCCTGCTGGCTTAAAAATTTTCAACGAGAAGAACAGAGTTGGTTTTGTTTGGTTTTTCCAAAGAATGCCCAAAGTTGAGTTAGTCAGCTTTTGATTTTGACCCAAAACCTTAATTCTCCCATAAATTACAACTGCATGGCTAAGTGTCCACAAGCTAAAGGAGCATCCTTCAGGGTAACCTTCAATGCATACATTTTTCCTCCAACAGAAAAGTAACTTACACCTCAGTTGCAGGGGGGACAGCTGCCCTGCCTATGCTCTAGGATGTTATGGCAAGTGTCAAGGTGCCCATACTGAAGGTCTGAGGTTTGTATTTAAAAGCAATTACTTTTACTGTAGCACAGGAAATAACTGCAGAGAGTAACTGATGTCCTGCTAAGAGATCCAGAAAGTCTCTTGAGATGCTGAGCAGCATATTTTGTGATTTCCATGGTACCCACACTTGTGGATGCCAAAACCAGCAGTAGGTAAGTGAATGAACATCACACAGTCGCTCTTTATTAGCTCATTTTTTTTCATGTTGTACAAAGCCCAACAAGTAGCAATTAAAGAAGGAATTTTTGACATTTCAGAGTGAGTCAAGCTTGGAAGAATACTGACTGATGTGGTGTCCACAAAGTTCGGGCTCTTCAGGCTGGCAGAGGAGTTAAAGCATGTTTTCTTATTTCTTACATACCTTCCTAGCCTCCTACAAACTGCCCAGGGGGATGGGAGGAGTATTAATTGAATTCAGGTTTCTTGTATTTGTCTGAGTTAAGAGTTGCAGCTGGTCAACACAGAGAACCTTCAGTCCTTCCAGTTGCTAGACCCTCCTGAAAGCAGGAGAATTAAGGAGGAAGCTCCACTGAAAGTCACTTAAGGAATCTGTGTGATTATGGGAGTTTGGGGATTTCAAAGTCCTTCTTTGCTGCTGTTCAGTGCCCCTCAATTTGTACCTTCTCCTGGCTGAACAAGCTCCACTTGCTCTGGCTTTCCTCAAAGGGCACGTCTTCTAGGCCCTGAGCACCTTAGTGATCCTTTGCTCACCTCTCCCCAGTATTATTTCCACTTCCTGGTTTTGGTGGGGGTTTTTTTGGTTTTGTTTTGTTTTTTTTTAAGTTCACAATATTTGGAATATGGTCTAAAAAATGCTAAGCAGGGGAGGTTAATCACTTCCCTCCTTCTGCTAGCTGATACTGTCCAGACTGCTGTCTAATCTTCCTTGCTGCCAGGTCCACTGCTGGCTCGTGTCCAGTTTACTATTTGCCAGGGCATCCAGGTTCCTTCTTCAGAGCTGCTTTCCTGGGGTTACTCCTTCTTAGGTGTAGGACTTGGCCACCCTACTCCAGCTTATCCTATCAACATACAGACTGAGCTTCCTTTCAAGGGCCCATGAGATCTCTTGGTTTTAAACACAAGGGGTTTTGCCTCTTTTCAAACAAAATATGATAGGATATTCCAATTATACAATTACAATTTATGTATAGTTACAACTCCTGCTCACTGACAGTACAATTAGAGCAAGCCTGGCTATGCTTCTCACCATGCTAACTTTTCTTTAATCAGTAATGTGCATATTGCTGCTTAAATTTGCAAAATGCTTTGGAACTCATACTAGTAATAACACTGCAGTCAAAACACATCACTTTCTATTAATATATTTTTGGATGCTGCCTTTTTTTTTTTAGTTTGTTTTAAAAATGGTTTTCAAAGCATATCTAATAGATACTTAATAAAATCAGAATAAGGCTGTTTCGTGCAGTGGAAGCAAAAAACCTTCATATATTATTATAAATTGGTGATGAACCATAACACAAAATGCATTGAAGACAGGTTGCAACCACAAAGTATTAAGATGTCTGTAACTAGAAATAAACACTATTTTTTAGGACAAATAGAAAGTAAGAAGTGATTCATATACAGAAGCTGACAAAGATTAAATACATGGATATGACAAACTTGGTTCTGCATTGTAGCAGAAAATTACATGTGTTGTAGGAAGAAAGCCTTAATAAAACCTATATCTGAGGGAAAATAAAACCTGATGTGATAGAGAGGGGAAAAAGTAAGTCCAAATCAGAGCCTAAAATTTCCTGGTTCTGGTCCCTTAAGTGTACACACTGAATTGTTTCTATTATTGTCTAAAATAAGGGAAGTTGTAAATGAAGCAATTTTCACTGAGACACTTAAAATACACATAGCTAGGAACGCCTGAAGGGGAGAGACAGAGTAACTACAGCAGTTGTCTCAGATTTAACAGATTTGATTCAGATCCTGCACAATCCTCAGAACAGTTGCATTGAGTCTGGCCACAGATATACTTTCCCAGCTGGAGGAGTAGGTATATGCCCCATATCCTCACATGGCAGAGAAAGCCCCAGGGACTTGGCTTCCCATCTGTATGAATGGTGATAATACCATATTTACCTCACAGGCACGAGGATCTCCACACTCAGCTTTGGGAAGCTCATAGCTAACGTGGTAACTCTGACAACCATGCAATAACCTAAAGTTAAGACCTTAGTCTCATGAAAAATCACCGCGCGACACCTTGAAGTCACCATTTACTACTCTCTTCATCCTCCAATTTGTTTGGCACTGGAATTTATCTTAGGAAGGTCTGAGTTTGTGCCAAAGTATAGACTGAACTCCTCCAAAGGAAGTATTTCCTCCACCTAACAAATGCAGAACACTGCACCAGGCAGCACTTGGCCAGGAAAGAAATCAGTCATGATAAGCCTGCACAAATATTGACTTGAAGTTACAGACTTGCTGATGCCTTATGGCAAAGGTACTCCGTTGCCAGGGGCAGAAGTGGCAGAAACACAAGAACTCTTCTTCCACATCATGTTGTCAGAGCTTTTACCTTGCTCATCATCTTTTTAGCACCTGTTGGGTTTTGCTTTAGAATAAAAGCCACGATCATTGCCCTGTAAAATGCACCTTCTTCCACTGTCCCTTTCTAATGCTTTTATCCCCTCTTATGTCACATCTAACTACTACAGACATATTGCAGATGAGCACTTCATGAAAATTCAGATGTTGACCATTAGGAAGCAAAGGCAATGCTGTGAAGAATTGTGGATGCAAATCTACAGTTACCTTAGAGGTTGGCAGAGACAACGATGAACACTATCAGCTGTAACTGGTAACTACTAGCACCTCATTTAGGAAAAGACAGTCCAAGTTATGGAGACTACAACTTAACCAAAATCACAGAGATAATTTCTGTTTTTTAAAAATGTATAATGATAATGCTGTTTTCTAGAAGTAAATTTCCACTACAGCAACTAAACAAGAACATCTTTGTGGAGAAGGAAATAAAAGAGAGCTCTCATAACTCATATTGTAATCCAAACCCAAGTTCTCCTCCTAACTCTCAATGTCTCTAAAATCCAGAATGCACAGATGCAGAAGAGCTGACCTATCGTTTGGTTTATCCTTGGGACAGGGTGCCAGAGAGGAAATAAATAAATTAACAAGAAACCATGAGATTCAGCATAGCAGCAGCTTTGCTTCCCCACAGCTGGTGGAATGCTGGAAAATGTACAGGATTCCAGTTCTGACCAGTCATTAGATTTAATCAGCAGAACTGCTTTCTCAGAAAGCACTTGTAGGTCTTTAAAGCTATATCCAATTAAGTGAAGATCACGCATAACATCAAAGAGGAAAATCACATGCTAGCAAAGGGCATGCTGAGCAGTTATTCATTAACTAGAACATTCCCGTGGCAGAAGTTTTGTAAACATTCTGAGCAACTGGATTTCCATGCTTAACAGATACCCAGGAACACTATGAAAGACTATTTCCAGTGCTGTATGCAAATTCTGCACATGTCTACTCAGAAGGTGTGAAAGCACTGTGGTATTTTTTATGGTACATATTCACAGTTAGAGTATGGTTTTAAAACCTAAGAATGCTACTAGTCAATGATTTCCTTAGCTAACTGAACACAAGCAGGGCTCACATCTCAAGTTTCTAGACTTCTGATTCAGGAAGAAAAAAGGAGACGATCAAGGTGGCTGTTCTGCCACCTTGCTCCCTAAAGAACAGCCTGAAATAAAGAATACCTCAAAAAAGCCCACCTGCCGCTCTGGCTCTACCACAGCACAAGTACTTGGTGAGCCAGAAGATTTCAGGGAGAAAAAAAGCACTGAGGGATGACACTTTCACAGAAGGCCCACACCTGTACGTGTGTTCTCCCAATGTGCAGCAAAGGATCCCAGCCCTTCCAAAGTAAGTTCTGATTTTATGGGCTATACTGATCAGAAGGGTCCAGTTAAGGTCAAAGGAACTGATCTCAGCTCAGGATCTGGATGAGAATTTTAAGCAGTTCTCAATCTCAATCAGTAATTCACTGACAGTGAAAATAACAGATCAGATGAATGGCTTTCAACTGCAGGGCTGCGAACAAAGGTCCTGGAATAACACAAAGAAGCGGCTGTCATGGGCACATAACACCTAATATGGAGTTTTAAATTATTATTTTCTATCAGCTTTCTGCTCAGATGTTCCCCAGCAGTAAGTGCTGTTTTGAATGGATCAAAGGTAGAGAGTATTTTCTTCTTCTCTACAAAATTTTGTAATGTAGATGGGAGGAAAAAATCTCACCAAAACCAGCAGCAGCAGAATTTTGTTCCTGCCTGAATAATTTTCCTTCCTTCAAGCCTTCTCCTACCCCACAGTCAGTGTGATGCCAGCAGTAGAGAAGGCGAGACAAACTTCTGCCCTGGAGTTTAAAATGCACACCCAAATAACCTGCTTAGGAAAAACAACTCTAAAATAAAAGTAGAACTAGATACAGGAAAGGAAAGCAGGCAATTTTAAAAACTTCCCTGGGAACTTATTACAGTTGATCACATCAGGCACTATTTCTCCAGCCACAGCCAATGCCACCTCCTCCTCCAAAACTCTGCCTATCGAAATTCACCATCCTATTGAATGTTCTCACCACTGCATGTCACCCTCAGATACTGCTTTCTCCACTTACCCTGCATGGTCTCTCTGAAGGTTCCTGTGCTGGAACTTAACCAGAGAGCATCTTCTCCACGCTGGAGTTTAAAGATGCTTGGCTCTGTCTCTGTTCAGATGCTGCCCTCTGAGCACTGACTTCTCCTACAATGTGACCTCCAAACAAATCTGACATTTAATTTTCTGGTGCCAATCACAATGGAAATTTGATCTGGATTTCCAGGAAGGGTTCTGCACACCTGGTCTCATTGGTGAAGATCATGACACATCTCTGTCTGAACAAAAACTGTCATGATTCCCTTCCCCTTCCAGTGACTAGCCAATGATTTTCCCTGTTAATTTTATTTTCTGCATCATGTTGCACAGCTTAGAACTAACTAATCTGCTTTATGAAACTATGGACTAGGTTTGTAGAAGGCTAGTTTTGCCTTTTTTTTTATACTTAAGTATACAATCTGCAAATGAAGTTATAGTAATTCTGTATGCCAATTAATAAGACGGGTAGTCATCCTAATTTGTCTGTGCAACCTTAATGAAAATCCAGTTAATGTTCATCTTTCTGTTGACTTCAGCAGGACAAGGACATAGTGAAACATATACCCCCAGCATTCTGCAGGTCTGATCAAGGGGCCTTAAGACAACAATCTTGACAGAAATGCATGTAAGAAAGCAACTGAAACATATGATACAGAGAGGAAAGCACATTAGCAGCATCACCTCCATCATTCTGTCTCTGCCCCCAGCACTGCAGCTTCACTTGGAGTTTTAGACACGGACAGTTTCCGTGTCAGAACATACAGAGAAAGAATCAACAGCTGAAGCTCTTCTTGGAGCAGCTAAGGCTGTAGCTAGGCACAAAGGCAGCTGTCTGCAAAATTATCAGTTAATCCTTTATTCAACTTCCAAACATTTCTCAAATAGTTAAGCGTATGAATTGGGCACAGGCAGCTCTAATTCACACCAACACCTTGAAATGCAATACACATGCACATCCTCCTGGCCAGTCTCCAGCAGGATTGAACTCTGGCCATCAAGGGCCTTCAGGGCAAACAGGGGGCAAACAGCTTTCAGTGCTGTCTCAGCTGCAGTTCTGCAGTGAGCCCCTCACTGGTTGTGATATCTCCTTTCAAGACATCGCCCCTGACTGCCTGCTCACACATCCCTCAAAGGCAATGACGTCACCACATCACTACTGAGGCTGGTGAGCAAAGAGCTGCACGGTCTTGCAAAAGGGCAAATGGCACCATGAAGGAAAGGTTGAGAAAGGAGCAGAAGAAGACAACAGAATATGTGCAAGCTCTGTATAAAATAATCTCTCACACTTCAAAACAACATGACAGTTTAGCCCTTTCACTGGCATTTCTCAGTTCAGCATACCTTCTAAGACAACACCAATGTCCTCCTCTTCCCCTACACAAAGTTTTTGTCCTTGTCATAGAGACAGTTTCTGCCCACCCATCCCAAGTCCTGTGGCACCTTACCACCACTTGTCATATCTCTTTCTCAGGTATGTGTTTTCCTTCCAGTGCTTCCAGCTGACATATTACAGAATCCAGCCTCCGCTTTGCCCTCCTTCCCTGAGTACTGCCACGCTCTGCTTCAACAGGAACATGTGCAATGCAGAAGAAAACTGGCTTTAAACACCTCCATGCAGCAGGTGAAAAGGCAAATGGAGGCTGCAGGGCAGCACGATGAAGTGACAGCGCATCACTTGCAACAGGGCAGTGCACTGTAGGGCTACACCTCAATCCATCAGAAATCTCTGAAACCAAGGACTCGGTCTTCTGCACAGAGGAACATTTATCACGTTGCTTTGGTCCCTTCTCTTCTACCCCCCTTCTACCACACAAATAAAATGCAAGCAGAAACTCTTTTTCCTGATGTTCTGCCAAGACAAACAGGCAACTCAGAGCATCACAGGTCTCATTCCCCCAGAGCTCTCACTTAATTTTGCTCAGAGGCACTGCAATAATCTTGTCTCAAACCACCTCATTCCAGCATTCATAGGCTATTATGTAGACGAGACAGTATCAGCTGGCCAGCTACAAACAAATGAACAAAGAAGTAAATAAATCATTCGTGGAATGTTGGCATCTGCATTGTTTAATGTCTTTTGTTTCAGTACTCTCATCTGCCCCTGCACACACATCCCCCTTGACTTGTAAGAAACCACGGCTTCACTAGCAAAGCAGAACGCAGTGACAGAGCGAACCTACCTTTACGGAAACTAAAACACCGCTTAATTCTCCTATAAGTAGTTTTAGGAATGAAAGGAGCTGCTGCTAAGGCACCTGGGCTGCGGACTCCAGCATTTCTGTCTTCAGGCATCATACAGGCCAAGCCCCCACGTCCCTCCAAAGCTCTCCTTTACCAGCTGCATCCAGACGAAACACCACGACTGCTCATCGTTACTGACTGCTGAGGAGTTCTTATAATAGTGTATTTTCCTCTGGAGCTAGCAGATTTGTGGTCTTCTAGATCTTGGGTAGGGCTCGAAATGATTTTAATGTTCTCTTCCCTGCTTCAATTTTGCTTTGGGGAACAATTTCCTTCCATCTATTTCCTTTCGTTTCTTTTATTTCCTGCGGTGAGACAACTGCCTATTATGCAATGTCACAACAAAAGAGTTTCAGCAAAAAAATGTATCTTCCATTCAAAGAGAAGTGCCTGCATAGACGGAGGGGGAGAAAGACCTCTTTCTCCCAGCTGGAACAGGGGGCTGAGCGGCAGAGTCTCTATTCCACAGGATAAGGTCAGCACTTTGTGGCGTTCAAGGGGAAAGAGAAGAACAATACCAAAAAGGCCACTGAAGAATCCTCCAGGATACAACACTCCTTGCTGGCACCCTCTATTTCTGCAACCAAGAGGCAAAAATAACAGCCCCTTCGCCCGAAAAGCTCTTTGTCCATAAGAGATTCCTTTCAAAAGACCTTTTATACACCCAGCTCCTCGTTTGATGCTCTCGTGGGCTTCTCGCTCGTTTTATTGCCTTCGAACTACCAGGAGCTCTCACGGGAGAGGCGCGTCAGATGCGGCAGCAGCGCATCTTCGCCGGCAGGATCCCGGGGAGCTGCTGAGGAATACGTGCCTCCAGACGGGGATGCGGTGGTGGCTGGCTCCCTCCGGCCCCCGGCCAGGCGATGGCAGCCCGGCTGCCGCCGCTGCCGTGTGCGTGCAGCAGGTGCGGGGGAAGGACGCGCAGGAGCCGCCGCAGCGCAGGTTTCGCCGCTCCTCCGGGTGACTTTGAGTTGACTTCAGGCGGCTGTCATGTGCGGCTGCTGGAAAACCGAGCAGGCTGTGCCTGGCTCCTGCAGGAGGTGCCAGACCTTACACCACTACTCCTGCTAAAACGCTCATGCTCCTTCTTCTCCCTCCCCCTTAGTTGCAGGCTCTGTAAAAAACCTGCCTTTTTAATCTAATCAGGAAGGGAATTTCATGTGCAAACAGGCATTGCATGCCCTGCCTCATTTACATTTCTTTTCCCTTTCAGATTTTTTTCCACAGTCACCTTATTCTTTTGGTGTCAAAAAACAAGCTGTTTCTGATCACCTTCACAGATTCCCACCTGCCCCCCTCCTGCCTGCTCTTTCTAGCACAGGTTAACAAATAACAATTTAATGATATGGTTAATCATTTACAAAGCTCCTTGCTCTGGTACCAGGAGTCCTCTCCCACTGCCAGACAAACTTTTAAATATTAGTGGCTCACCAAGATTCAAACACATCCGTTACATGTGTGCTTGCACACCCACACACAGCTTGCTTACAACGCTTAAGAAAACCAGAAAATTCACGTTACTCAAAGTGGCACTTGACTTGTGTGACACTGGACTATTGTGGTTTACCATCTAGTACTGAAATTTAGGAAGCTGTTATAAAACTAGCGTTCTGATTAATTAGCCGTTTGAAATAATTTTGTCTTGTAAATTTTTTACCGGCTAGTCTCCATCATGTGACTGCAATTTTTCTCTATCTTGTTTATAGTTTTTGTAACATATAAATCCATTTTTAACTTCAGCAGCTACAGCTCATAAAAGCTCTTAAGACAAGCCAGAAGCGCCTGTCTTTAGAAGGGTCAGACTGTTGCAGCAGCTGTAGAAACATCCTTGTAGCAAAGGATAATAAAAATATAAGTGTGTCCCAACATTCATAATTACAAAACAGTTAACAGGGCTTATTTACACTTGTGAAGATGGCTCAGACTATCGACTTAAGTAGTTAATAAAATGGGGGACATGCTAAAAACAGGGTTCTTAATGGTGACAAATCCCATGATACTGCTTTTGCCTTGTTATCACAGCCAAGCCTTCTCACGTTTTCCAGGGAATTAACTGTTTGCTTCCCATTACAAACAACCCTGAGTCAGTGTATTTGCACAAGAAATCCAATAGGAAAAACAAGAAGAACACGCTTGGAAGTGTTTTAACTACAAACGAATTGAAACAGTGACGCAAGGATTGCTCCTGCTTTGTTTTATGCAAATCAGCATGCAAAGTCTCCAGAGAGGTGCCTCCTTCAGCAACTGGCATTTAATGTGCCTAGAACAATGACAGTGTCCTGAGAATTTTCAGAGGGGCTGAAAGGATTCCCAGCTGTAAATCAGAAATAGCTCTTGCCCTATAAAAGAAATGAGGAGCTGGTGAAGAAAGCATAGGGTCAGGACTTAGGAGATTTGGTTTCTATTTGTAGCTCTGTGCATGGACTTGGGCTAGAAACGGAGTTTCACCTAATCTCAGCTCCCTGCCTCTAACACGTAGAGACTTCACCACTTGCAGAACGGCAAGGCTGCCTTTCCTTATTATCTGCCACAGAAAGATACTGTGGTGTTGGAAGCCAAGTTCAAAAAACCACGAAGACACACTGAAAAATCCAGTTCTGTTAAGTCCCCAAATTTATCATTGCTACAGCAGCTTATGCTGCTACCTCACTGGAGCAGGAGAATATTGAGGAGCTCAACACGAGGCCTGCTTTGCAAAGAGAAAGCTGGGTATGGGTAATCTTCATGCTAATTAAAAAAGCAGATTTCTTAAGTAGCCTAATTACAGAAGACTGTGCTCCTTGCACCTTCCCTCTCCCAAACCAACTCAATATGCCTGAAGCAGATCACATCTTTTAAGACAAACCTTTCACTTTGTGGGTTTTGGAGTTGGTTTGGTTTGGTTGGGTTTTTTTTAAGCATCCTCTTACAAGACCTACATGCCCAGACTCAGGGCTGTGCCTGCTTATTTAACACATAGAGCCAGATCCCAGTGAGACACTACTGCTTTGCACCACCCTTCCAGGGCACATTTTCCCAGGAGGAGCCAAAGTAAAGGCAGTCATGTTTCAGAGATGCCAGGCAGGCCCTAGCTGACCAAGTCCCTCAGTGCAGCTGAGTCCGTCAGAGAGGCTGAAGTCCTCTCCTAAAAACTGTGACCTGAATAAAGCACAAAGGAAGATGGGTGGCTTAGAAGAAAAGTTTTCTTTAAAATGGTAGTTTCCTTCAGTCTCTCTCTCTCCTCCCTCCTGTGGTCTACCTGGCAGTTAACAAAAAGACATTTGCAGTCAGAAGTCACAGTTTTCAGTGCTAACTGCACTTCTCAGTCATGAAACAGCACAGACCATCCTGCCTTCCTGATTTCTCCAGCAACCTGCAGACAAGACCAATTGTTTGATGCAATACCAGGTGCTCTTTCACAGTAGGAAAATATTTCTGTCTCTAGACTTAAGAGATTTGAGAGCTCCAAGGAACAGGCTGATTAACGTACAGACATTTTGTGCAAGTGTACCAATCACATTTGTATTATAGTAACAGAGACACTATCACCAGAACAATAATGAGAGAAATTATTATAATAACTTGCAGCCCATTCAATATAAGAGAGCTTTTTAAAAAGACAAGTAGACTTCCAACAATAAATTTTCATCCAGTACTACTGAAATTACTGGACATGCCAATCAAAATCCTATACTGCTAGCGCTAATATTCTGAGGCACAGCTTTATATAATACTATTACTGGTCTTAGCTGTCACTGGCAGGAGAATCGCTGACAGCTTCTCATAACAGGCATTTATGAAACACATGGATGGTCTTTCAGCTGGTGACCCAAGGAATTACCCTGCCTCTCCCTGCAGAAAAGCTGATTTCACAGAAGACCAATCTTCTGTGAAAACTTGTCCTCACACTATCGTGTGCTATCCTCATCAAGAGAAGTGTTTCCAGACAGTTTAAAGCCTTTTAATTGAGCCCTCTGCATGGAAACATGCCCAATACCTGCATTGCAAATGAAAACAAAAGGGTTTATTTACTCCACTTTTCTGGAAAGATCTAGACCGTTCTCCACTTCAGAACTCTGGCTGTGACTGAGAGACAACAGAAGAACCCTCATGTGTCTTTTGTGCATCTGGGAGCCCTGCATGTTCCCTCACTGACTCACCTCCTCCAAATGGTGCCCATATAACCCTGCGGATGGATTTCACCCAATCCTCCATGTCATTCTGCGTGCTCGCCATAAGGAGGTACGTCTCATGATTAGCTGTCATCCGCTCTCGGTCTCCTCCTGCAAAAGAAGATAATTGCACTTAGAAACCCTTTTGTTTTCCTGCCCAGCCAAGCTCCTGCCAGTCTGGCTGCTGGAAGCACCGACAGTGGCTCCACAGCAAGCAGACATGGATACTCTGCAGTGGAGTGTTTATCGTCAGACGTGGCATGAAAAGAAGGTCCTGTAAGTACATTCCCCATCAGACAGTGAGAAGCTGTCATGCTTCCAAAAGGAAATGAGAGGATAAATGTCATCAGTAAACAAAAACAGCCCCATGCTGTTCCAAGAACCACAGGGGCCCACACTAATCTGTAACTTGATACATGCACTGGAAATTCTGCAGTAGTTACTGTACCATGGAGGAGAGAATAAATGCAGAGACAGATAAGGGTGCTTTGAACAAGTGGGGATGACTCCACTCTTATTTTCAGGAACACAATGTGTCAGATTCATAGCAATAACATTTGATACACCCAAGTGCTGCTGTGACTCTCTAAGGAGAAGGCAGCCGACACTTGCAGCTGACATGGTACAATCCACTGCCTTGGACAGGTCTGAGGATTAGATTAAAAGGGAACACACTGCCTTATTTTCCTTTATTTCAAAGATAGGCGCACACTAAGAAGGTCAAAACAGCACTTGGCTTGCCACAGCTCCAGGTTTTCAGACTTGTAGTCCTGCTTCACTTCCATTCTCATGGGCACTGTGTTGGTGCAAGAACACAAGGATACTCAAACCACCTTTCCAGGCAGAAGGGCAAATCCTTCCAGAAGGAGAGTGGCATTTTGAAGCCCTTTCACTGAGCCAAGGGCAGGCACATACACTTCACACACAAATGCAGTGCACCTAGAAATCCTGTGAGCCCCGTCTTCATCTCTTTCCAGCTTCTTACATTCCCATTTTTTACCCTAGTCATATCTAAAGTAAACAATCTTTGTTCATTACAGCAGGAATACTGTTCCTAGAAAGTCTTCTGAAGAGTGCCCTGCTTAGTGCTGGGCATAGAAAACAGCTATGTTTCTAAAGAGAAATTTCTCAAGGACTGGAAAATCCAATCATGACTTCCTGGCACAACCATTCGGAATGAACCTAGTCGTACAGTCCGTGCTTTACAGAATTAGGGCACACAACTGTAAGAGAGACTTAACTGAAAAGTTAACCTTTAAACTTGCAAGTTTAAACCTGATAAATGCAAAAGCCAGATTTTCCTAGACACGGGCAGATTGTACAGAAGACTTATTCTTAAGGTTTACATCATTATTCAAAACTTAAATTTGAACTTGGTGGTAAACAGAGACTCTTTTTCCACAGTCAAAATGCAGCCATTCCATACAGTACATTCCCCAAAATGACTTCCAAACAAGTAATTACCAATACACTTTAGACTATGCCACAATTTAAAAATCTAAAGAACACTGATTTTTTTCTAAGACACAGTAGGGATGAACCTATTTTTAATGTCAACACTAGAGAAATATCAAGATGAGTTAAACTGCTGCTTGGGGTTTTTTTAATTATTTCAGTAACTAGCACAAACATGGTACAAAACATGGATCTTACTTCTACTTTATGTTCCACTGTTTTTACCTTTCAAGAAGTGGAGGATAAGGGTATGGGGACAGGGAAGCATTAGCATCCCAAACAGTAGCACTCCTCATCAACCCTGCCTAGAACAAAACAAGAGTCTGGAAATTCACTCCCCATTTCTACCTTCTACATAGCTATCTTGACCAAAAGGAGGATGGATCTCTCATTCAAGCACAGAGAGGAAACATGTCATTGTCAACAGTTTACTTAAACTGGCCCAGTTTACATATCACCTAGAGTTTTTATCCTTAAAAGGCCAAAAAATAAAGATAATAAAATCTCAATATCTTGTCACAGCTATTAAATATAATAGTAACAAATACATTATAGAGAAAAGCCATGCGCCACAGTTGAGTCCTTTTTGTGGCTGATAAATACTGGAAAAAAATATTTATCTTGTCATATTGTACTGTAGCTTCTTTTCATTTTAATGGACAAAGATCCTGTGAGGCGTCAAAAAAGAACAAAAAATATGCATACACCTAACATGTATCAGATCCAGGAATAAAAAAAAAAAGTGATGTGATCCTCTTACTAAAGAGACAACAAAAAAGATGACACGTGATGGTCCTCCTCTCACGTGTCTCTCAGATCACTCCATATTCTTTTAATAGCCTGCACATTTAAATTCAGCAGATTATGTAGTATTTACTCAACAGATTATGTAATATTTACCGAGTTATCACGTTATGACAAATTGCAGGGTGTTCTCCACATAGACTGGATTAATCCCAGAAGTCTGGCTAGTTCATTTGTAGTGTGAATTCCGGAGCAGTAATTTAAACGAACTCAGAGAAACACCCACTCAGCCAATACACAATCAATCTGTGTTTAATTTTGCAGAGAAGGGAAGCATAATGTGCGGTTACACCACCTTGTTATGAGAAAGCAAAGCTTTCCCAGCAGAAGGAGCGTCATCATTTTATAGCAATTCTAGATCTGTCTACTTTGTAATTCAATTCCTTTCTTTCAAAACACGATATTAAATCTTGAAGGGTTCTCCTGCTTGTGTATTAAATGTAGTTATTATTCATTAACTAGAACCTCAATAGAAGATTTCTGGGGATACAAGAGCACTTAGATGTGTGTTTTAGTGCAAGTGTTAATTTTTAGTGGGACTACATTTTACATACAAAATTAACAAGATTGGGGGACAGACAAGAAGAAATGACCATGATTCAGGAAAGAGTCATCTCAGATAAGAAATACCAGAAACCAAAACTGGAATTAGAAGGACCTCTCTGAATCTTCAGTAGGTCTGCAGGACACTTCTGAAAGACACTGGTTAACATTTCAACTTTTTTTTTTTTTTTTTTGCTATTAATACTATTGTTATGATTTTAATGAAGCATGAGTAGATCACAATCTCCAAAAATCAGACATCTATTCATACCACAGATACCAGCATTAAGTACATCAACTTGAAAATAGTGCTCACTGCATTCACAGTCCAAGAAATGCCTAAGCCTGCGTGTTGTGGCCTGCTTGTGAACAGCCAGCTCAAGGGGCTGGAATACGAACTCCACCTTTTTTTCCCCATCTTTTTCCCTTTGTTACTTTACAGGTGTCACAGGACTCGAAGGGAGCAGAACCCAGGCTACCTGACCAAAGAAGTTGACTCTGGTATGTTCAAGATGAAAAGCTGCTGTTTACAGAACTGATGTGTACATCCTGTTTCTCCAGCCTCTGGTAACGGGCAAAAGTAGTTGGATCTGTACTGTCTGGAGTCTCAAAACCACAATGTACCATCACACCCTGTTGTTCCTGCAGCGCTGACCAATCCCTAATCTGTTTTGTTTTCTTGGTAGCATCAGAAATGTATTCCTATTTATTCAAGAAATTTATGCATAACATCCACGTGGAGGGGAAACACTGGAACAGCACTGTACCGTGATGAACAGGTGTTCGTTCATTCACGGTACAGTTCATCTGACCTGTGAACAGGTCAGATTTCTCCTCCTGCCCCTTTGGGACCAGCAATGACCTAGAGGTGCCCAGTGGTCCATCCTGTCCTTGCCTGCTGGTGGGGGGGGGGGCTCGGTGACCCGCAGGCTGATGCTGCCACCGAGCCACCACCCCTCCGGTACCAGCGAGGTCAGCGATTTTAAGAACTCTTGCCAGCACCCGGAAATAATAATTAAAAAAAAAAAAAAAAAAGAAAAAAAAAGAAAAAAAAAACCACAATTAAACCCCCACAATTAAAATACGGAGAGGTCAATTCCGGCTGGGACCCACTCCGCAGGGGAAAAGAGAGGGCAGAGCCCGCGCTCGCTCCTGCGGCACCACACCACACACTCGGAGAGGCACCAAGAGGCGGAGACTGCGTTTAAGGGGGATTGTTTCCTGAATGAAGTACCAGGCTCGACAGCTCTCCAGCTTTTTATCGCCCATCAATTAAACGAGAACGCACAGACATTTTGGCATTCAGCTGGGAGGGTAAGGGGGAGGAGTCGTGAAAGGTGTTTTTACTTCGGAGATTCTTCCTGTCTCACCCGTTTCCTTTACCTGGACGCACCAAAGCTAAACTCAGAATGAAACACTGCCTTGTCCTTTTAAAAGCATCTTGGATTTCTTGCAAACAGTAGCTCCAGCATTCTTGAGAATGGAATGCGAAAGGATTAAATTCATACCAACTGTTTAAAAGAGAATTTTCTCCCAGGAGGAACATCAAAAACTAGGATTAATCTGATTTTTCTGAGCTGAGAATGTCATGGTCAACCTCAAAAGAATATTCAAATTAAAAAAAAAAAAATAAAAAAAATTGGGGAGCAATTTTGAAGTGAAACAGTTCCCTTGTGCAGTTCTTTTAGCCACAGCTGCTGTCTTAGCCATAGTTTCTGAAACCCTTACTCTCAGGGAACTGAGAGTTCCCTCAGCTTGGGAACTGAAAGAATATCAAAGGCAGACTGACCTTACAATTGAACCAACCGGGGTTTTTTTTAGAAACATCCTCCTGCTTGGATGCTTCACATTTGTTTCCTCAGGAAAATGCTAAATAGTAAAATTTTAGCCTTCTGCTATTTCAGACAAATACTCTAAATGCACCTCCGGTATCCAAACAGAAACTCCTGACTACTCATCACGTCACAAAAAATCATGCCATATACTTAAAAAAAACTTAGGACCTGATATTCATTAATTTCTTAAAATCTTACCTTTAGAATCCTTTGTTTACTTTCTACTCCACCCTGTTTTCACTTTCTTTTCTTTTTTTTTTTTTTTAAGCTTGTATTTTAAATAGTCTGGCTGTGGCATGATCTGAAATTCTCTTCCAGCTACTGTTCATCAAAATATTTCTGCAGCACACATGCAGTGAACAACACTGCCCTCTTTTCCCACACCTCCCTGTATCACTGGAAGCCTCACAGCTGCACCAGCCTTTAAGGTAGAAGAGCTGCTCTTCATACAACTGATACTCCATATAAATTGTTTGCAACTCAGAAACGTGCTCATCTGTGCTTTGCACAAATCTTCCAAGTGCAGCTCGATGTAGTAGTGCCGTATTCATGTGCAGTGAAGTAGGCATGCTCTTCTCTGTTGAGGTGTATGATAAGACTATGCAACTCTTTGTTCTTGATCAGGACTCCAGTTAGTATTTCGTCACAAGTAAAACACCGATAATTATTACAGAATCCATGACTCTTCCATTACACTTTGGGTTCTTAAATTTTCCCCCTTTTCTGCAAATGAACTTCACATTTAAGTGACATATTTAACTTATTTCTCTGGGAGAATCCACCTGAATTTCCTCTATCAACTTTCATTTTACAGCATTTGTATTCAGACTTTTTAATCCGAAGCAGAAAGCATTTCTGCAAGCTGCAGAGCATATCAGAATATCAGAGAACAAGATGAACAACCTTATTTTTTTTCCCTAATGAAACTCCTTGTTGAAGAACGAAACAGAAATTATGATTACCCAACCTTGATAGTAACATAACACTAACCACTGCTGCTTTAAGCACGGAAGTCTGACTTGACATACTGATGAGCTACTAAAAGACAGTTCAAATTCACATGTATGTCTTTCACATAACCAACACTGGCAACTATGGGATCCATCTTCCCCAAGTGACATAAGGAACTGTTAAACTTATAATGAGCCCTATTTTAATGAAACATAAGAACTCTTCTGCTGGGCACTGCCTATGCCCATGCCTATGCCTATGCCTATGCCTGTGCACCCTGAGTCTGATGAAAACCATGCGCAGGTGTCTTTCAAGGATGATTTGGGTTCCTGCACTGGGCTGATAGGGGACAATTCGTCCTTCAAACTGCCCTCAAACTGTCAGATGAGTTTAAACACTAAAGTGTTTTTAGTTCATTCCAGCTGGGCCAGTGGAAAAATCTAACTGCAAAAAGCTTGGTCGGAGCACAGGTTGAAATGTGCAAAGTCAAATGAAGGAGCTGCTCCAGAATGCAGTTGTATTTTAATGAGATTTTAATGTCTTATTGGCTTTGGGATTCATTGAGAAACCTTTGTTCATAGCAAGTGAGAATCTATGTTGAAGGCTTAGCAACGACCCACTGCATCTCACATGGCCAATTTAAAGATCAGAAAGAGACAAAGCTACTTGAAACCTGCCACGTTTTTGAACTGCGCATACTGCTTGCTAAGCGCTGCAGGTGTGCTGGTGGAGAGAAGGCCAGGGCAATGAATTTTTGCATATCAGCTGGAGACTTCTGATGATGCAACATGGAGCTTGCAGACAGGAGCTGTGCATATCTGTTTTTTTCTGTTTGTTTATTTATAATTCTTAAAAGCTTCTTTATTCTGCACATGCTTGGTAATTGCTCCTGCTCTTCCAGACCATGTAAAACTTGACCAAGAATTTACTGCCTTCCCCTTCCTTCAACTGGGATGGAAAAAGGATACACAGACCAAGTTCAAATGAAAAAAAGGAGTACAAAGCCTAAGTTCAAGTCACTGTCCCCTTTTACTACGAAGTTAAGGTACCCTGGAGAACCAAATTCTTAATGATCATGCAAAAACTCATGTCAGAAAGGACAACCCACACTGTATGATTATCAGAGCCAAATATTCTGTATTTACAGGAGCTTCAGTGCTACTTCTGAATTGAGTGTTACAGCATATAAACTGTATCTTCTCACTAGGAGAGACCTGCTCCATGGAAAGCACATGGAATATCATTTTATTTTCCAACAATACTCAACCTACTTACATCTTTCATGGTGCAGCTTCTTTAAAACATTTCTATATCGTGAAGGAGGAAAGATGTCCATGGATTGCAGATGTGATATTGGACTTTGTGAAACTGAGAATCAACCAGGGAAGCTAAGACCAAGGGAGGCAGGGAGCAAAGAGCTTGAAAACTTGGAGTATAAAAGAGAGCACGCTGGAAAGGTCTCTTAAGAGACGTTATAAGAGCCACCAGTGATGGAAACCCCAAAAGCCAAGGGAAGTAGAAAACCAGCACTATGCTAGACTGCAGTAAGGAAGTCACAGGCTCCTTGCCTGCTGAACAATCAAATCCTAAAATGCTCAACTTTTTTATCTTGCTCTGAGCTCCCCAGATGGGAAACCGAACAAACAACCTGGCAACTCTCAGCATTTTATTCAGATACACAAAACCCACTATCCAACTTAAAATAAAAGGGATTTTGGCAAGGATGGCTTATCATCTTAGCTTATTATTTGATGACCCCTGAGATTTTAGGATCCATGTTTTAAAGGCCTTTGTGACAAAACTGAGCACACAAACTTGTTCCTGGAAAAAAAAAATTAAGCTAATTAATTAACATATTACCACAACTGTAGCACTTCTTAGTGTTTCATAAGAAGAACAGTACATAGTTGCATTACCTCTAAAGCCTTGATGACAGGTAATACATTAGGTCAAGGGAGACATACAAATTACAATTTCATTTGCAATTTCCTAGGACTGTCCTGTTATATCTGATGTTCTTGTTTGCCTCAGGGCTGCTGCGTCTTCTAAAAAAGGACACAGACATAGCCAGAGATACACTTGCAACACCTAGGTGTTTTAATTGACTAATACTGAGAAATCTCAGCTTTGAAATACAGTTATCAAACCATTTTTTTTACTACCAAACCGTATCAGCCGCACCATTTAATTTCTCTCTTCACAAAGAACTAACACATTTTCCTAAAGACAGAATTAAGTAACTGCAAACAAGTCACTACTGAAAGTACTGCTTTTTAAATACTTCAGTATAAATAACATTTTCTGTTGCTCATATCCAAGCCAATCTTTGGCATTAATAATCTTGAACAGTTTTCTGCACTAAGGGTGTATTGTTTGGGGGTGGGGTGAGGCATATTAGTTTTTCAGCATAAAATGAGGCTGCAGCCTCATTTATGTGCTAAATGCCAAAAGACTGCTCAAACAAGTACATTCCCTGGTGGGCATTGTGCTCCAGCACGATTTCCCCACTTGCAGAATGCCTGGAAGACAGCAGGGCTTTTTCAACAGAATGAGCTGTTTTCCTGAAGCACTGAACCAGCTGCTGCTGGATACCTGAAATCAGGCTCAGGAAATGGATTCCTCACATGGAACACAATGAATTCTCTGTCCAGGTAGGGTCTCTTCCGTGCCACAGGGCTGCAGCCACAGCACATCTGGCTGTAAGAGTAAATTTAGTGTTTTGCAAAATAAAAGCATAAAACCAGTGGTGTATTTAAGCGTTTTGTGCATTGCACAGCTATAATTATTGCTTAAATACCTGAGCAAAAAACTGTGATGCTTGCTAAACAGAAGTTATAATTGTGTCAGAAATATCATTAATGAGGAAAAGAGATGTGACTTAAAACCATCCCTCATAAAATAGAAGAGCTTTGATTTTTTCAGAGCACTTTAATCTTTTCAGGCATGTCTCATTCTTCCCTCCCACTTTTGCTGCCCCTTCCTTTATTCCTAGTTTAAACTTCTGCTGTGCTTCAAACAGATGCGTTTTCGACCTCATCCTCAGCCACAGAGCCCAAGTGGTACCTATTTTGTAGAGTCTGTTCATCCCAGCCTTCTCTGTCACTAAGATATTGGTACCAGCATAGTTCACTTGTCTCTTGCCATGGAATTTCAGGGGGGCTTTTTGTTGTTTGGTTTTGGTTTGGAAGATGTGAAAATATAAATAAACAAAAAACCCCAGAGATTGGCCATAAGAAATCCACTCCTCTATGTCCTTCATAACTACAATTTGAGACATACAAAATATTGATCCAGTTACAGAAAAAAACACTGCATGCCACACCTGTCTATATACATGTACAGTGCTATTACAGTGCCCTATTTTCACAACTTCAACTATAAAGAACTTTCCACTGAAATTATGAGTCCAAGAAAGTAAAAATCAAGCAGAGTCTTGCCTAATGCCATAAACCATTAAAAACATACTGCAGCTTTTTTAGTTAAAACTTGTACACACAGATGATACCAAATTGTCAAGGCTTGTTTCCTGAGGACAGAGACAAGACAGATTTGCTTTCTTAAGTACAGCTTTGTTCCTTACAGACAGCAGAACTCCTAAAACAAACAACAGAGAAGAACATGAGTTTTTCAGTGACCTGTGAAGGAAGGAGTCTGAGGATGACATAAGGTCAAACGTTAGTGGCAGTGCGAGAATTAGTGGACGACTTCACTGTTACCTGTTGTAACTAATTTAGTCTAAGAGAAAAGCATAAATACAAATTATTATAGCAAACATGTTTTCTCTGTCATACCTGACACACCTTAAAGATAAATTACTGTCATTTGAGAGTAAGAACCTTCTCTGAAGTGTCTCAAATTGGACACCAAAATGACCATGTTACTTGAAATTTGGCTCATCTCCAAGTTCATTTTAGAGTAAGTCCCTGCAAATGTAGATCCATCTCCACTTCTGGGGAGAGAAGGGAAAAAGCCCCATGCAGTTGCTGGTGTAGAAACAGTCAGCCATTCTTTAGAAGAATGTGACTGCGAGTACTCCGTTTTGGCAAAAAGCAAGATCCTGGAGCTATTGCTGCTGGAGAAACAGCTGCCCTGCGCTACTAAATGCTTTCTTTGCTTTTCAGCCTCTCATCATGAATTGCACTGAAGTGCAAACACTCAACTTCAAATGGATTTTTTTGAAAGGTCACTTCCACAACACATATTTGTATGGCATTTGATCTAGCAGGAATTTAAAACTTCTGATGATTTTAAGAATAGAAGGATCAATACCTGAATAGAAGTCCTCCAGTGTAAATTCACCCAGGGACTGGGAGGACTTACCTATATACACTGGCATGTGAACTTTAGGCTGCAAAGCCAGCATGCCAATATGTCAGACCAAGGTTGTCCTCAGAGACTAACAAGAACGACATTCAAAGCACACACTCGCTTCAGCTCTCAGCATCTACTCATTAAGCTCTCTGTTCCTCATGAATATGGAATATCCTGAGCCTTCAGCAGGTACAAATCAAGATGCTCTTTTATCAGTCTAAACATGCTCTTGTGAGCACAACACAGGGTATGGAATTAACTCAGTACAAAACAGCTAAATTCATGTGGTATTTCTTTAGGGAGGCCAGCCAAAAAGAACTTTGATCAGGAGGTAACTATTCAGTATCCCAGGACAGTGAATTGTGGCTAAGCCGTAACTTCAGACAGTCTTTTAAATTCTGTCTCATACAGTGGCCTATGGCCACTACTGACAAGTACAGTGATCTGCCAAACACAGAAAAGGTTGTATGCCTTCTAATTTTACAGACAATTATTTTGTAAACAGAAAAGATAATGTGTTTCCAACAGCTTCCAAGAAAAGCAGTTTCCCTTCTCCATTAGGAACTGATCATACTCCTCCCTAATTCTGGACATGGTGCTTTCCACTCTGCACTACGTTAGGCCCAAACACATAAATATTTCATTTCTCCAGAGAGCAGTCAGTTATTTTAGCTCATCTGACTTTAAATTTGATCACAGATAAAAATAATAGCTCTTTGTGGCACACCAAAACCAAAAGGATGCAAATACCCTAAATGAGCAGGTACATATTATGCTTTCACATAATTTCACTGTAACATTTAATAATGCAAAGTCATGGTTTAGCAGTTTAGTAACTAAATCAAGAATAAGTTATTCACTAAAATGTGGGCCAATAGACATATGCAGAAGACAATTACCTCATACAGTGTAAAGTCTCAGCATAAGACAATCTTGCTTATCTGAAGTAGCAGGAGATTGTAGTTGTCAGTTCAGGACATTTGTTCCACAGCTCATCTAAAATCAACCATTTCCAGGAACACTGTGCCTCTTAGCACTATTTTGGGATATGAATGCAATATTAACTCGAACAAAAATGTGCCACTTAAGGAATTATCAGCTCAACTCTCCAGTCCTTTGGACATTTCAGTCTATGAAATGTCTAATTTAAACACAGTTTTCATGTGGAAAGAGCCATCAAACCAGTTATCTGAAAAGCACAAACAGAGCTTAGTGTTCTGTACATCTCCATACCCTGCCACAGAGCAGAATGAACAGAAACCTCATTTTAGCTTTGGTTTGTTGTATTTATGACACAGAAAGATAGATGATGATAATATGGTCTGCATTTCCCTTCTCATTCATGAGCACAGAATGACCCCAGAGTGAATTTACTTCTAATCTGGGTGGGCCTTTACCTTCACCTTGACAGCTGGAGCCTATATATCACAGGATGTCTTTTTCCCACAGAGATCATTTGGGTCTCATTTCTGGCAGTGTATGCTAACACAAAGTGCTTGCAAGGAGAAACCCAGTATATTTGGAAGTACTGCTGTTTAAAGGACATATATGGGATGAAATGCTAACTTGGTTCACCATACAGAAAAAATGTAAAATGTGTAATATTCATGCATTTTCAAAGCTCAACCTCGTGCAAAGGAAAGACTATTTTGTGTCTACTTGCCATTTGTTTGAAACACTGGAAGAGGACTGTTGATGAAGTGAGACTCCTGACAGCCACAGACCTGTCTTTGATAGGTGAGGATCGCCCCTCCTTCCCTCTATGCTTAGACTTATTCAACTTCTCACACAGAAGAAATCCACAGAAACCATGACACACATAACAAAGTCAAAAACTGTCTGGGAACAGCAGGCACAGCAGCAGCATGCACAACATGGGAAATGCTCTTCGTGGGTCCATTACTTCTTAGAAGAAATACCAACAATTTTTCAGTCCCAAAATTTAAATAACACCTGTGGACTGATGCCATCGGTATGAATGAGAAAACAGATGCCCAGATGCAAGCAAGCAGGCAAAAGGGGGATAATATGACATGGAACTCCAGTAGTAGCTGTTTAGCTTAAAGGAAATTTGTTTATTGTTTCTTACATCTTCTCACTCACAAGTACACCACTGGGCTAGTCAGAGAGAGCCCATGAAAGATCTGAGGCCAGCCATAGGCTTAAGTGGTTTCAGGGCTACTGTGAACCAGTGGAACTCATACCAGCTCCTTATTCCATCTGAGAACAATTCACAGATGTGCTCCTAAAATACACTTTTGAGGAAGGAGATGATAGTTAAATGTAACTAGTCCACTCCTTTTATGGCAAAGAAGAACTGCCAGAGCGTGATTCATCTGAGCTACCATTCCAGCCTGTCCTAGGGTGAGATGATTCAGCTGCAGAGATACCACTTCTCTTCTGAGTGTTCATGTAGACACACTTGCATTGGCTTTCTTTGACAGTTTATGGACACTGCATGTGAGTCTATGTGTGTACAGAGAAGCTTTAAGGGTCCATTTCTAATGCAAATGTTCACACCTTGTTCCCTGGGCTGCTCTGGACTGCATGCCAGCTGTCAGGCATGCACAGGTGAGGACTTAAAGAAGTATTAGCATTTCTTACACGGTTCCTGGCTGAAAATATATCCCTGAAGTATCTACAAATCATTTACTTATTAAGAAGTATCAGTAAATCTACAAAGCAAATAAACTGCAATTAAGCAGAACAAGTTATTCAAGACACTTGCTTTTCCTACTAGGAAAGAAAGAAAAACTTCATATAGTAAAGTCATGGCAGTGCATGATAAACCTGAGAGGCATTTCTGATTTTGGCACAGGATTACTGGCAAATTTCTTTACATCAGTGAAAGGATTCAAAATCTGACAATGGGAAAGACAACAAAAATGCATCCATGACAACCTGGACATCAAAGCCATGCACTCAGCAGACACCAGCTAATACTGAAGAGACAGCATCTGTCCTTCAGGTAATCACTGACCCTCCCAAGAAACACAAAGCCTGAACTAGGAAAAAGTTATAAGCTTGGGATAAGGACCTAATGATGACATACAAATACCTCGTGCTGACAAAACAGGAGACAGGAATTTAACTGTCATCGGTTCCTTTGAAAAATTTACTGTTCATAACCACTACGTGCACTGTAAACTGTGCACTATGAAGAAGTTAGTACAATTTTCTGATGTCCTCACAAAACAATAGAAGAGCGTGTTAATGTTAGCTGGAAGTCAGACAAAAAGATTTCACTGAAGTTTAACAAGATTCTCTAGCTACGTTGAAAGCTGAGAAATTATTCAATAGTAAGTTATTATCTTTTGATGGATTCTTTAAAATTCTGTCTTATAATTAGACTAATTTTCTAAATTCAACAGAAGGGGAACTCATTCACTGACAGGTTACTATTCACGAAGGATGTTATTCCCATATGGAGGGTATGGAATACTTTTTCAAGTGTGCTGAAGAAAGACACTGCAAGCAACTGTCCCTACGCCATGCAGCATAGATGGCAGGAGATATTTTTATAAGAACAGGAACAAAAAAAAATGGAATATAGAAGTCAGTAAAAGATAAATACTTACCAGTAAGATTACTAAATGCATCACCAAGATTCATCACCTATTCAAAATACAGAGGCATCTACAGGATCCCATATCAGGTTGTACATGGTAGTTGTCAAACCCTGAGAGACTTTTTGGAAAGGTGACTCTGGTATCTTAGAAAGTCTCTCAGTATCAGTGGCACAGCTTGAACTGGCAAGTATCAGAAAGTTTATGAGAGAACCAGCTCTTGTAAAGTTTCCCACATAAGGTCTTCTTATAGGGACATAAATTCTGATGCTTATCCAAGCTGAACTGCTGAGGCCCTCTGAAGTGTGCCGAGGCACTTACCGTGGGGAGAGAGGGAGGCTGCCCTCAAGAGCAGGCTGTTTTTAGGAAGCACACCCTGAGTAGGGGCAGAGCTGCACTCCCAAGAAGCTGAGCAGAAATCCCAGGTAAGCCTGACACAGCACTTTAAATTACTTCTTCAAGTACTTTATGGTATAGCCAGCAGCAGCCAGACAAAGAGAAGTTTCCCATATTACTGAAAGTGGAGTCACTTCTCCCATGTGCCTCAGAACCACCTCAAATTTTACTGGATGCTGTGGTCAGACACAATGTGATTAAGACCCCAGTTTGAAATCATGCCCTCCCTTGGAGTTTTCTCTCCAAAATCATAAAATCAACTGGGTTGGAAAAGACCTCTGAGATCATCAAGTCCAACCCTTGATCCAACACTGCCATGGTTACCAGACCATGGCACTCAGAGCCACATCCAGTCTCATCTTAAAAACCTCCAGGGATGGTGAATCCACCACCTTTCTGGGCATCCCATTCTAATATCTGGTTACTCTCTCTGTAAAAAATTTCCTCCTAATATCCAACCTAAACCTCCCCTGGCAGAGCTTAAGACCATGCCCTTTTGTCCTACTGCTGGTTGCCTGAGAGAAGAGACCAATGGCTACATGGTGAATGAAACACTCGCTTTGGCTCTGGCTTATGCACTCACACAGAGTTAAATTCTAAGTTTGCTACCTTGCCCAGGGCCAAGAACAACAGCAGCCTTAGAACAGTCTGTGGGAATGGCTGCAGTCTGAGGGTCCCCCTGCTCCTACATGGAGATCCAGTGCAACCAGTTCACATCGAATCCTTCTCTGAAGGGCTGCTCGGAGATGCACAAATGCTTTTCTGTGTACCAGTATCTACTTAGGTTTTCAAAATGAAAAGATGAAAAGTGCAAAGGAAAAGACTTGAAAGATGATGCTTATATGAGACACAACCACGTGCTGCCCTTGCAGTGCAATTTTCACTTCCTTTCAAAGAATTAATCTTCAAAACATCGCTGTGATCCTTTGAAAGTATACTTCCCCTGTCACTTTGCAAACCATCGAGAAAATAAACTGGATACAAACTCACTTTGAATGTTCAAGTATTTAAGCAAATTCCCTGGAACTGTGTTCTCTGTGTTTCCTTCTGTGATTATTCTACTGTAAAAACATTTATTGATCACAAGGTGAACAGGAACACATTTCCCATAACACATGCTACATTCTGAAGTTATAAGCACAAATTTTCATGGAAGAACTACACGGTAACTTTCTATTCCATAATAAGATCTTACAGAAAGAAAAACTCAAGTTGATTATAGCTAATGAAATAGGGAAAGACACTAAAACTTACTACAACTTAATTTTTGCAGATCAACAGATGGTAAAATCCAGTTAATCTCACCAGGTTCCTTATATATTAAATATAACATCAGCTGATGCCCAGCATTTCAAATTACTCTAACTTCACAACACTGAGGTGGAGAGACTAATGCTTGGCAGCCCAGTAGCTGGGATTTTTTTGAGCAGGACAGATTTGTTCAAAATGAATGCCATGAGAAGTAAGCTAAATGACAATAGGATATCCTGCCCAAAAGACAAAAAGCCACATTACTCCACCCAGAGCTGCTACAGTACCCACACACGAAGAAAGAAGTGACCTGACAATGGGAGAAAGCAACTCAAACCAGGCTAAAAATCCCCACCTGGGAAGCAGGGTCCAAAATACAAGAACCAGGCTGTAATGAGAACTGTACTGGCTGTGGCCAAGTAAAATCTCACCTGTGAACACCTATGTGACACTTTGGGCACAGGACTTAAGGAAAAAGTCATGCTACTCAACCTCTGAGGAATGCTTCGCTGACCTGCTGTAGTGTAAAGTTTCTGCCCAAGTCTGCAGTGCCAGGGCAGTGTGTTTTCTGCCACAACCTCTCCCTCTTTACAGTCTCTGACTAGACTCACTTTTCATGCAGAATCACTCCCAGAGAATTAGGTTTTAGTCCTTGGATAGAGACCTCTGAGTGGGGAAATGCCCCTTTCGATATTCAGATTTATCTGTTCTGTAACTGATATGCACAGAGTAAATAAATTTAATTTACATAAAAGAACATGATAATTTCTCCTCTAATGAAGGATTAACTGTCAGTGCCATGAAAGGCATCTGGCAGCAGTAATCCATGAGCCTTCCTTCTTAGGGGCCTCAACTACTTACAGAAATAACTTCTGTTCCAGCTGACAGTACACTGACAGATCAACAAATGGATTAACACAGTCCCAAAGGCTCACAGACTTAGCCCTGTGCCCCAGTGACCAGGCTGGTCCTCTTCTCCAGTTACTGCAGTAGTTCCACTGTGTATGCCTTCACTGCCATGTAAATTTTCCAATAATCAGGCACAGGAGAGAGGAGAAAAACCTGTTTTCCATAGTCACAGAGCTCTTTGCTACTGATTTACTCAGGAATCTCTCGGAGAAGTTGTGCCATTTTCCTGACCTTCAGATACTCTATTAGTAAAATAGGGACAAATGCTTGTGCCTTACTCTGCTTATTATTCTGACATGAAACACTGTTTAAATGCTGATAAAATAATTATAAATGAGACAACATCCCATGGAAGAGAAAACGAAAATGGCAGCAGGATCTAAGGGGACAGTGTAAGTTAATTCAAAACGATAGTGGAAATATAATGATACAATTAAAGTGGTAAACAAATCTAGAGGTAATGAATCAATTTATTAAACTAAATGTCACTATGCATTCTCTACCATGTAGACATAATTCTCAGAAGAATGCCTCAAATAACTCTGAAGAATTCAAACATACCAAGATTGCAATTCAAAAAACTAATAGCAAAGTCTACCATTTAGGACTGCTAATAAGATTTCTGCAGTTTAATAGCTTTTCTCCCTAAAATAGATTTTGCTTATCCATGTAACTAAGCTTACAGATCTCTGCTCTTGACCTTCTAGGGCAATTTCCATGACTGCACTAAAATACACACCACGCTCCTGGGTCTGGGACACAGATTTGTTGCCACAGAGGCTGGGTCACTGACAGGTTAATTCTTTCAGTAACTGCTTCTCAGCAAGACTCAGGTATCATGTCCAACAGCTCTGCTCCAGTATGCAGTGATAAAATGAAGGTGTTTGTTTACACATGAATGGGTGGATAGGAATGGAATCCTGTTTCTGGGGTGAAATCCTAACACACCCTCCTAGACATCAAAACGAGTCTTCCAAAGCAAAGATTCCCATTAATAAGAAAACGTCTCCTTCCGTATGGTGTTCTTGCAGCCTAAGTCCTCATTAAAAAATTAAACTCTTAGCTAAAATGGGGAATCACGTTTCCACGTTTAGAAAAGATTTTTAGCTATAACATAAAACAATTATTTATTTGAATCCGAACAATCTGACGGAGAAGACACATTCTTCTAAAGGGCAGGGGGTTTTTTCCCTTTGATGGTGCAGCTACAAGGCATCCTGACACATAGCTCAGAAGAATGGTGAGCTTGGGGCTCTCCCTTCCAACTACCAAGTCCCTACTCCAGCACAGTTTGGCAGTCTCAGCCTTCATGTAGCTATAGCACAGGGCTCTGTCCTTGCTTGCAATCCTCTGCTGCAAGCAAAGGGCTGACTCAGTTTTACAGCATGAAGGGTCCTAAGACTCTGCCAAGGAATGCCAGGTGATGAGAAAATAAAGGACAGGTGCTCAACTCGTTTTAATTCAATATTTACATACAGGTGATAAGAGCTGCAGATAAATTATTCATGAAATACTAACTTGCTACAGTTGATTTTGCAAATAGTTTTAAAGAAGATACACAAAATAATGCTTACTTTAATAAGAAGCTAAGACAACAGCTAGGGCTCATCAAACAATGTTAATCTTGTGGCAGATAAACATAATCAAACCCTCATTTTATCTCCTATTTAACTCCTTATTTTCTCCCTACTTTTTCTGTTTCCTTCAGTGTCCCAAGCCATATAGCCCTGATCCTTCATTCCTGTTTTTCTTTTATTCATCGTCCTGCCTTGTTTTACTTCCCAAGAGTAGGTCCACACACCACATACACCCACAGTGATGAGCTGTGAAATCCACTGGTGGACTTCCTGAAATCTGTCTGGGAAATGAATAGCTAGCCTGAATACTGTTTTCTCATAAATGCTTCTATTTGTGTATCTACTCAAGATTGCCAGAAGTGGGACTCATCCATGCCAGACCAAAAATGACCATAAGCCATTACATTCTTTACATGAGTCATTACATTCAGCCACTGCTGCTTGCTTGGAATATCCTTGGACAACGTTTGCTCAAGCAAGAAGAAAGTATTTCCCACCCCTGTGAAGGTGGAACACGCAAAAATGAAGAGGAAGGAAAAGCTACATCCACATGACACAGATGAGTAACAAACTAAGGTTTCAGGAATTGTCTGAGAGAGATGCAGGAACATACCTTCAGGCAAGAGGGAAAGTGGTGCCAGCAGGGACAGTCCCAGACAGCAAAGAGCAGCTCTCACCTCTGCCAGAGGCAGAGAAGGTTCACCCTGAGCGACCTGCCCACCTGGCATCCTAGATGCTGGTGTGCAGGCAGTTTGTATGTGAAGGACAGACCAAACAAAACCCAATACATTTAAGAATGCTACTGATTTCAGATGATTTGCAATCTTGTGTGTTTTATCCCTAGGTAAGCACAACTGTGCGCTTAGAAACTCCATACAAGGTCTAGCCACCTTTTCTTTTTTCCAAATGTGATTAATTCTTCTGATCTCACAGGTCTGAAGAATAAACTGCAAAGCTATTACCTATGCAGGGAGGACACAAAAGGCTCTGTTTGTGCTAAGACAGGACCTCAGGAGTGACCTCTGGGGATGGGATAATGGGGATACAAGTTTCAGCTCCACGGAGGAGTTACTGGACAAGGACACACACTCTGGAAAAGCCAAAGGAGAGGAGGGTGACAGCAGTACTTCAATGCTTTCTGTCTAGGCTCCAGACACCTCTGGGATTCTCAATCCAGCAAACCTGTCCTTCAGGATGACTCTGGATCAACTCTCCAGATATATATATGACCTCGTGAACAGTCAACTAACAATAAACTGGCTTTGCCCCATTACTTTAACTCAAGTACCCCATAAACCCAACCATTTGCAATAACCTCTTCATTTAACTTTGCTACTGTATTACTTTTCCTAGGCTAAAAGAAGCACGTTGAAATCTGACCACCAACTGCAGCACATGACTTTCAGTAATCCTCCCATCACATGACAAAAGCACCATGTCTCAGATCCACACAGCCCATTCATGCTGCATCAGGAGAGAGGCACCACACTGCAACTGCAGAAGACTATCTCCTCCTGGCAATCCTGTCCTACAATGGCACAGAAGACCACCCTTACAGCTCCCTAAAACAGACCAGCACAGGAAAAGATCTCATCATCACTTACACCCTCACTGTAAAAGGTACAACTATATCACCTACACACCAGCACTCTGCCACTGCACATACATCCCAATGTGCTACGGTCAAGCTGCCTTCATCCAACTCTGCTTAATAAGCAAATCATGGCCTCTGGCACCAGTTTCAGGTTATGAGTGGTCTTCAGATTTAGCACCATGCAGAGCTCATTACAGTAACCCCCTTCCTGAAGTAACCAGGGTGTTGAATGAATTTGGTAAATAGGGCAATTGAAATAGTTATATTCTAATGAGGTGTAGATAGAAAGCAAACCCATCTTATTCCAGCTGCTCTTTTCTCTACATTTTGGACAAACAGACTCTTAATTCCAGAGTCCCACTGCTTTGTTACCCCACCACCCCTCCTAACCCATCTTGACAGGGCCCCAAGTACCAAAATGCTTATCCAAAGGCCAGGCTTGTATGTATACTGCATGAAATATTCCACCTCACTGTCTGCTGGCGTGGGACAGCTGCGACACTGCCATGTCTGACCAACATGTACGTCTATTTTCTTTTGCTAAGCTTGAAAATGAGGCTTTAAGCCTGTGGAAGCAGCTGCACCCTGCCTCAGTAAAACCTATGAACAAGAGTTTGTTTTTGTTTTCTCTGGGACACTACCAAACAAAACTGAACCTCCCAGACAGAACAGCTACTCTCAGAGATGGCAACAGAACCACTTGAGTCTCTATTAATATTTGAGCATACAACTGTGGAAAACTGACAGCCAGGCACAAAGCCTGTTGTGTCAAGAGGCTGATGACTGTGACTTCCCTCAGAGACTGCTGTAGGAAGATGCTGGCCTCACACCTTCAGGAGATGGTAATTCTCAGCTGACTTTCCTGCAGGTGGTCTCTCTAAAGGCACTGGAAAGGAAGTTACTGTACAGGATTTTTGCAGAGCACTTCACTTCAGAGTCATCCTAGAACAGGCTGTGCTCACCCACCTCAGTTAACGTATTCTTTTGGTAATTAGTACCGGTATGTGCCAAGAGAGCCCTTTTACTGCTGACCACACCATTACAGAGGCCAGAGATATGTGTCACCTGTGCTAGTTCAGCAATGGTTCTATTGTCTCCCTGCTGTCACTTGTCAGGGTCCCTAATTGAACTTTCTCTGTCCAAAAGATGGGCTGCTCTGACCACTTCCCATCACCATCACAACATGGCTTACCACAACCTCACACCACCACCAGAAGCTTTGCATGCCCTGCAAACCAGCTCACCCTGGCCTTTGCTTCTTGTCCAATCTAGCTGTGTACTTCTCAGAGAGACCATGGCTATTTTGCAAGTAATAACAGGGAAATGCTGCTCAAAATGCACTACTACTTATGCTGCCTGCAGCTCAGGTCATAAGCAACCTTCCAGCCAGCTCCACAGCTTTTTGCTCCCATATCCATAGAATTCACCTATAGTGTCTTACAAAGCCCGTGTTTTTTCCAGCTGGCCTCTCCCGTCCCTGCAAGGGACAAAGGAGGCTTATCATCAAAAGAAGACAGACATGGATATCAGCAGCCTACCAAATCTGCTCGAAGCCATGCAAACAACAGCTCTGACCTTGGAAGCAGTCAAAACAAAATTACATCTTATCTCACTCCCAGCATAGGTATCTGATTAGCTGGAAGGACACTTAACACAGAGAGAAAGAAGTACCTTCACTGCACACAGGAAAATCTTGCCTGCATACAAAAACCCAATCCAATAGTAAAGTCACAAGAGTAAATTTGTAACAGTTAATTCATGAAAGAAGTTGGCTCGGTTCTCAAAATCAGTTGTCTGGATGCCATCCCATCACTAGGGTCACTTGCCATTCCAGCCTTAGAATTCAGTATCCTTACGTATAAATTAATTTTAAAGGTATTGTTAGCCTTGAAAACAGTTATTCCTTGGATAAGAATTAGGAAAGATGGAATGGATGAAGGTATTTCTCAAGGGTTAAAGAAGGTTTCTGATGTGTGCATGGAGGTGTGCGAATCACAGTGGAAGCTAAAGGGGGTGGACACTGATTCCAGTGCTGGACTAGTAATATGCAATTCCATTAGAGAAGAGTTAGGCTGAGAGACTACACTTGGGATAAACTGCTAATCCTATCCAACAGACAGGGTTAGAAAAGAAATTGGCAGGTTTGTGTCATTTGCATCACAAAGTATATTGGTCGAACATTCTCTGCATCAAGAGGGTGAGGTGAAGCAGCAGTTCAGCTGAGTGAAATGAGGAACTTCATTTTGGGCTTAAGATGTAGGTCTGGGAAGTGAAATGCAGCTGTCATCTAAAAACATCTTTGCTGGGTATTTTGTTTGTGTGTGCATCTGGAGTTTTTTTAAAGGAATGAAACACCATCCACGGAAGTCATCCCAATGCCTGCAGTAGCAGATATAAGCTAAAAGTTCTGTAATAAAAAAGGAGCAAGTTGAAAGACACCGTGGGATTTGCAGCAGCCAACCATTTAAATAAGCAAATCCACTTTGAGGACAAACCACAATGAAATCATTCCCAGGCTGCATTCGGGGAAGGGAGGAAGAACACTCAAGTTTTAAAACAAAACCTTGCATTTTCTCACCTGGGCAAGTGTAGAGAGGCTTTATTTAAAAAACAAGCAAACAAATCAGCCAACCATGTTTCCTATACTCCAGCCCACTTCCTCTGTCTTTAGTTCCTGAGATGTTAATATAAGGGTAAAGGAGGTGCTGATCCTGACCGTGGACTCCATAAACCAAATAACATTCAGAAAGCCATTTCTGGCAGAGATACCAGAGAAATTGCCAAGTCTCACAGACAGGTTTTGAGAACAAGTAATTTACTTGGTCATTTGCAAAGGCCAAGATCTGGAAGCTACACTGCATAAGAAAGTTTTGAAAGACTCATCAAAACACAGAAAATTAGATTGATAAAATTTCAGATGACAGTGTATCTGGAAAAAGTAATTAATAAATAGCAAGTATATATATATCACCATCCTGTACACCAGGTGGTGACATTTGGGTACATCTACCCCAGACATATGCTGTCCTTTCTGAACTCTGCATGTACACACTGCTGTGTGCAGGACAGTTTTTCCCAGTAGCACAACCAAAAGTTCAGTGCAATAGAAAAACAGGGCTGCTGCAAAGATCTGCAACACATGCTGATGGTCAGACCTTTATCTACTGTTGCACACAATTTCAGTACTTTTTCTATCATGTGATCTGAAAGTGGTCAAAGATAACCAGAGATACTTAATGAAAAGGTCTCTGAATATTTCAGGGGTTGTGATGACTTAACAGTCCAAGGAACTACTTCAACTCCTGATCAAAGTAAGCTCCATGACTGGTCTGTGAGGTTAAGAGAGATAGAAACAAGCAGAATTTAGCCTTGTCAAGTAAGCATAGACTTTTCACTGGCTTACCACAAGAACAGAAATTTACTGACACACCAGTTTTCAAGGCACATACGATGGTTATTGATATGAAAAAAGCTGCCTTCTGAATGAATTGCATGTAGTCATGGAGCTATTCTCAGCCTAAATCCTCTACTGAAAATACTGTAAACACACCATACACAAACAGTCTGTACTTGGAAGTGAAAAATCAAGTATTTTACTCATAAAAATAGAAACACGTCTCAAACTACAACAGGAACCCCAAGTAAACCCAAAACATAACTTCTCCATCAGAGAAATGAATGCAATAACAGAGTCATAAAAATAATTGCAAATCACCCAGAGAACCGAATCAGCAGTTCTCTGTCTCCCTGAGCCTGCTGAACAGTTAACAGTGGGGGCATTTCAAGCTCAGTTGCTCAGTGGGAACCTCCATTCCATTTCCAGCTCCAGGATCCAGTTTCAACAGGAAAGCTGGCGCTACTGAATCAACAGTGGCCGTGCCCTCTGTGCCTCCAGTCTCCTCTGTGGCTGGTGGGGTGCACCAGCCACACAACAGGAGGGAACAACTTATCAGGAGCAGCATTAACTTCTGTGAGAACAAAAGCCTCAGGTATGTGCCACAAGAAGATAAGCATCTGTCTCCTTATGCACCGGGAATAAACGGCATTTAGACCCCAGTGCTTCCTGAAGGACAGACTTGAGGACTCCAGCAGGCTGTACCTGCCGAGCAGCAGTGGACTGAGACTTGCTCCTTTGCCCTTAACCAGACCTAGGTCCTTGCACTCCCCTTGAAAACACAACCATGAGTGAAACACAGCAGTGGGAGGGCTCAGGAGGCACCTGAGGTTTTCAAAATCACGGAACAGGAGTGAGATGTGGCAGCACCATGCACAGACTCAAATGCAAAGGGAGGGCAGGTCCCAAGTAATGCTGGCATGTGAAGTCTGTGAACAGGGAGCTGGGCACAAGGAACCTGTCTAAGTAGAGAACTACTGAGCTGTGTGAAGTGCCACATGCTAGGGTTATGTCAAGGGGAAAAAAAAGAAAAAAAGGAAAGAGACAGCGATACACACACCCACAACCCCAAGAACCAGAAACTGCAGCGATGCTGCACTGCAGTGGAGGGAACTGGGGCTGGAAATCCCAAAGCATTATACAGAAACAATACCGGCCACCAGTGGGGCACAGACCTCACCACTACAAGATGGTCAGTGGCTGCAGTGACCCTGTGACCCATTCCCCTCACAGCTCTGCCCACAAAGGCTGCCCAGGGTACTCCTCTTCGATTAAACACTTGCCAAGAGTTCATCCCAGCTGCTCAAAAAGGTGCTGGGGATTAATCTGCTCCTGAACAAACAAATTCCCGCTCTGTAACAAGCTCCCGTGCTAGACTGCATTGGCTGACCGAAGTCAGAGGCAAGACAAACAGCTTTCGGGGCGTTCATTAACAGCAATAAGCATAAATTCATTATGTGTTTTACCAACTCTGGGAAGGTAACAGTATTTTCCCTCATGTAAATCAGTCTATAGCAAATTAAATCCCTAATTTCACTACAGGGATTTGTATTAGCTTCCACCAGCCTTGACTTTAAGCTGCTTATTTCACCTCAGACATCACTGTTTCATTGATTACAACATATAAATAGAAACATGTGTTTCTGGATCAGGACTTTTTCTGTATCGCAGAGGATGACCGATTTATCATGGCACTACACAACAAGCAACCAGCCAATTCTAACCCCCAACATAAGGTTCCAGTGTGGAGTATTTCCACTGAGAACAAAAGGGCTAAACTGGTCCAAACTTATTAGCAGCAGGCTTTTGCAAACTGATTTTTAACTAACGATAAAAATGTGTATCCTTCTCCTGTTTCTTTCTCAAATATCTACTGATACCAATGGTAATCATGTAATTAAGAACACACAGGTGAATATACTGGAGCCAAAAACATTACTCCAAAAATCTTTCATTTTCAATTTTATGGAAAACACCGGAGTCTTTTTCATTTGGTCTTCAAAAAACATGAATGGATTTATCTTTTTCATCACCTGTAAAAGTGAATTTTACTACCTAACAATGCCTTCAAACAAATTTTTTAAGGTAAACTATTCAGGTAAAAAAAGCAACAGCCCAGTGAACACTGTGACACAGTTAAGGATAGTACATGCTCATATCAACCGTGTGTGGTGGAGTTTCTCTCACTTCTTAAATATTAATTAAAATATTTTCTTAAATAATCAGTTGAGTATCTATCCTGAAAATATTCTAATATTTGTCAATTTAAACTGAAATTTGTAATCCTTTAAAAAGGATTTCTTTCAGGATACTCACTTGTTCAGGGTTAGGTGTTTTCATTGCATTTCTCTCCGGACTAATCCTAACTAACCAAACTGCATTCATTAACCACAGACAATTACTTAATCCACCATTTTCATAACAGGGGTCAGATCCCACACAATGTTGTCACACCACTTACTCTTTCCTATGAAAGGAGAAAGGATGATGAGGCATCAAGATTGATCCTGATTGTCAGAGGTACCAAATGCCAGTTTGCAATTAAACTTCCTTCACAGTTTGGTATTTGCTTTCAATCTACCCCTCATTATAACATATGGAGCTGTTATGCCCGCCGCCTGCTAAATATCCTGCTAAGGGCTATTTAGAGTAGAAAACCTCTCTAATGATAGATGATTACATTTCTATTAGATTTGCTGCACACCATCTCTCTACTGGAAATCTGAAACTGAGTGTTGTTCAGTGCTATAACCTCTACTCTGCTGACAGGCAAGGGTAAACCTAAATGAAAAAGATGATTTAATTATTCATTTATTTAAATTACAAGTAACTTTCTGCTTTCTTTGCCAGTGCCTTAAGGAACACTGCAGTAATGGAGAGGCTTTGCAGAACTCCTGAAGGTCTTACAAAAAATATAATTCAGCATTCCCTGCAAAAATCTGAAGTATTTTCAATAACATTATTACTGAGCGTTAATAAAGGAATTCCCAGCTTGCGATACAGGTATGATGGTACTGCTGACAATATTTCATTATAAAAATTCCTAGAGGGCAGCAGGGATCCAGCTATGAAGACAGCATTAACATCCAAAGCTCTGAAGGGAAGAAATCAGAGTTCTGGCTATCATTTATTAAAAAGGAGCTTGCCTCTTACACTCCTTCAGAACTCATTCTTTCAGATACAATTCCAGTTCTTCAGTCCATGTAAAGCACATGTTAAAATACACCAAGATGGCATTTCAAGTACAACTGTCTTCCAGGCTTTACAGTAATAGACATTTTACCTTAGTTTTGATTCACAGAATTGTCACAGTAAGTTCCGGTACAAAGAGCACAATTAAAAAGGTTTTAAACCATGCTGTTAGGGCTGCCTACATATTGATGTGACAGGTATGTTATTATTGCACAGTGACTGCAATATCTATTGAGCATGGTATTTCCAACTGAACATACTGTGTCTGTAATTCAGCTTGGTAATATATAACCTGGAGCATACACTGGTATAGTTAAGAAAAATGAGATAGAATTAATTACAAATTTATTTTACTCTGATATATTTGGAAAAAAGATATAGTTGGTAAATTGTGAGATCAAAGAGTAGAGATTGTGAGCCTGAGGCTGGAAATGTAATAATGTACATCGTCTCCTAGTCCAAACTTGCAAGTGGTCTGTGCAAACTAAGCTGCAGTGGACAGGCTACAGAGGCATGTGGTGACTCCTCTGGCTCCAAGTCACTCAGTGGCCACGGTGGCAGAGCAGTTTATTTGCTGGTGACCAGTTCAGGACTGGGCATGGGCCTTCGCGCACCAACTCTTCTTCTGGGACACAATGGATGATACCTGCAAAGCTAAAATTAATGGCAGGGAGGGGAAGGAGAAGGGTGTTTTCCTAGTTTTCTGAATTCAAGATATTGCAGACAAACATTAACTGGAAACTGCAATTTCTACCAGGTGCTTTAAAGTATTTGGATAAATATGTGCAGCCATAAAGATTACGGATGGGTCCCCTAAAGACAGTACAGAGCTGTGGGGGAACAGCGGGCTGTGGCTTAGTGCAGATACCATGCAGAAACCTGTCTCAGGGCTAAGCAAACACTTTGCTTGTTACCTGCTCTGGTGGGAGTTCATCTGCTCTGAACAGGTTCACAGAATGCTGCCTGTCCACCCTGCCCCATGGGCACCAGGGGACCTCCACGCACGGCCCACTATGGCACATTTCTGACCAGGTCCTGTTTCAGCTGTGGGTTTCAATGACCACAGTTAGGACTGATTACTGAAAAAGGCCTCCAAAACCTACTGACTACAGCACAGAAACCAGGGGAAGAAAGCAACTGGCCTAGAAATATATGCATGTGCAGGGTGATGTTTGGTCCTGTTCATGACAACGAAGCTTAACAGGAGATGGTGCTCGTGGGTCCTCAGCCCAAAGCCAGACCAGGCACACAAAGGAGCACTATAGTCCATTAGTCAGCTACAGATGACATTTCTAATTTGACAAAGATTTTAGTCAGAATGTAACCGTGCACTGCATGTAGCCCTTGGACTCCAAATGCAATGAAATACCAGTGGGATTTATGGTCCTGAACTCCTATTTTGTGCAAGAATCTGACAAAATGCTCATTTCCCCTCTTCTCTGTTCATTTAACCTCTCATTACAAATTCACAAAAGGGCCTCCATGAAATTAGACTATTACAATTCCAAGAAATTTTGATTTAAGACAACACGAATGAAAAATGGAAATGTAAAGTATTTATACAAACAAATGACATTTTACCATTTTCCATGCTAGTGCGGCAAGGGGAGAACGAAAACACAGTTTACACCGAAATTCCTTCTCCCAGAAGGCAGAAATTAGAGATCGATCATACATGACAGCATTAAAAAAAAAAAAAAGCCAGTCAGGAATTTAACCATGCTGGAGCTTGCATTTGCAGCTCAAGCCTCATTTCTCTCAGAGTATGTCTTTTCATATATGTGCAGTGGAAAAACACACAAACCAGTCTCTGTCTTCCCCAGACTCGGGTGGCTCTTTCTTAAACTTGGTCTAGTTGCATCGTTGAAACTTTTTAAGTTCTCGTTATGGTTAAAATCTGCCTAGTCATGGAAAACAGGCAGACTTGCACACTCTCCCAGGCTGCAGTAAAAGTAACCTGTGCTATTATTTTAACACAGCTAGGTAAGTCAGCTTACAGAAGGCAATTCTGAACATGACATGCCTACGTACTGCTGATGTGACGGGCGTGGAGATGCTTGGCTAAGGACAGTTGGCCTCAAAAGCTTGATTCCAGTTATGCTCATGGCTTAGCATAAGGCCCGACCATGCTGGCTCTTAAACTGATTGTTCTGTACTGCATTTAACCCTTATAGTACACATTAAATACCCAGATTATATTAGGAAGCAATTCTTAAAGCACAGAGCTGCTATGGCAACAGCTTTTGTGGGAAGAAGACATTCTCATCTCTCCATAAAGCCAGTAGGTCTAATGGCACCTTGTGCTGCAGGTGACACCCCAAGGAAATACATCTAGTGAGAAGCAAAGCAGGCAGGCTGCTGCCTGCCATCAGCAATGCTGTTTTCTACAGCTTGATGGGCTTCCATTGGAGGCATTTTTCCTAAATCAAGACCCCTAAAACAGGGTTAATAGCCCAGGCTGCCTCATACAGGGTTTATTTCTAAAGGGCTGAACAACAACAGCTCTACTATATTCTCAGCACCTGCAAAAGGCATTCGTAACCACCACAATGAGTACAGCGGAAAGGCATGGAGAGGTGCTGAACAACTGGCTACTACAGACATGGATTTATTAACAAACAGGGGCCTTCCAGGTTGCTGAGCACCACTGGCATATTTTGATAAGAGAGCAGAAAGGCAGCCACTTCTTTTCATGATTCCTTGCAGGGGAGCCAACCTCATGCTGGCACAGCCATAGCAACCCAGACAACAACAGAGCATCAAGGCAGACGAAATCACAGAGACAGAAATGCAGTAACTACCCGAGTGAAGCTTTCTCATTAGTGATTGCCCTGGACCAGAACACAGCACCTGAGCCCCTTCCCCTAGAAACATTCTGGCAGAGGTGAGATCTGAATCAGGACTTTGTGCCTTGAGTACGTGCTATTTTTCATGTAACACCCAGTATAGGCGGTGTGCTGGGATCAGCACAGAGGAGAAGAGAATGTGGGACTTAACTCTCAGCTCTCAGAATGACGACTACTACCTCTGCATAGCTCTGGCCCTCAGCTATGCCTTTTTGTAATGCACATGGGGAGCTCCCCTTTACAAGAGGCCTTTATAACTGGAAGGATAATAAAAGCCAGTTATGAGAAAGTGAAGACTTTAGCTGCTAGCAGATGCCAAATTGCTAATGGCCCCATAAAGAGGAAATCAGAGTCAGGGCTTAACCAACAAATAGCCTCAAAAGATGCCTTCAGGCCTGGTTCTCTTGGAGCCAACGGGAAGGGATGCGCCAGAAGCAGCCACAGCTCTGTCTGAATGGCAGAAGCCTTTGCCTGGCAGCAGCACTGTCCAGCCAGCCTTGCACCCACCCAGGTTCATTCCTTCTAGGGCTGCAAAGATTAAAAGAATACATCACATCTGTGTTGTCCTTGAAACACTGCCACTTTATTTTCATCAAACTGTATCACCTGCTATTTCAGAAGAAGAGTCAAGATACAAACCTCTGCTTATCTAAAAAAACCCCCAAACAACAGAAACAAAAAAACAACCAGAAAGAAAACAAAGGGCTCCATCCCAAGCAAAGCTCTCTGCTCTACTGATTACACTTAGCAGCATGACCAAGCCTTTTTCCCCATCCTCTCTCCAGCCAGGTATCAACAGCCTGCCCCAGGCTCTGTGAACTGTGAACAATGTGACCTTTGACACACAAGAGTATTATGTTTTTATTTTTTTAAATGTGTTTGCAATCCAGCCAGCAAAAATCAAGAGGCACCGGGATGTGAGTGGATGAGGGAGTGAGGCAGGAGGGTAAACAAAGTCATTGAGATTCCTGCAACACCCTGCCTAGAAAAGCAATATAAGGGGAGACTCTGAGAGAGGACAGGCTCTGTTGTCCCTCAGGCTGTGTCCGTCACACACACATACACATCTGCATAGCAAGGAGCAGAAGGGTGAAGGAAAACATGGTTCAGACAGCTACAGAAATCAGGTCGGCTTTTAACTGAAAGTCAGTGTTTCCTTAGCTCACCCCACAGCTTGGAATCCAAGTGTGCTCTGTGTCACTAGGCACTCTGAGGGACCTCTGCCTTTGTCACTGTTGTTTATGAAAATCTCTCTCAACAATACCTTTGATCCCCACATAAATCTTTTTTTTGTATATCCATCACAGGCTGTGGCCCAAAGGCAACACACATTTTCATATCATCAGGTTTCTTCTGTCATGTGTGTAACTCAGTTAAAAAAGGAAAAGATGCATATGTGAGAATATTTTTCAGCAGTTTACTGGAGACTGGGAAAGCAGTTATTTTCTTTAGCTGCTGCTGTTATAAATCAAAATGTGTAGATATGAAAATATTAAGATATTTATAGCTATGTGAATAAACGAGTTTGTGGAGTGCTGGCCAAAGACAGTCAAACAGTCACTTCCCTGATGGAAAACGACTTTTGGCTTCCTTGGTATAACAAAACTGCAAATGCCCATTTCAGAGCAATAAAAATATACAGTAATGCAATATGAAAGCATTTACTTTCATTTGATGCTATATTTTAATAGCAATCTTGGTAATTGTGGAAGGTAAGGTTTTTTCAAAAGCTTCTCATTATTTGTTGAAAATCTACTCACATTTTTTTACCTGACCCATTTGGTGAATTCAAATGAACTTCATGGATAGCTTCAGTCGTACAGGAATATGAAGCAAGCCTTCCAGCCCTCTCTTACTAGAGCACCCCAGCGTTGGTTAACACAAAATAACTTTTTCCAGTCTTGGAAATTTGGTTTTGAATAAATGAAACACTGCTTGCAGAGACTGTGAGGTCAGGGCAATGCACAAGCCTCTTCATGGCTGCAGGCAGCACCCATGGCCTAAGCACAGCTCCCCAAGGCACCAAGCACCGCCTCCAGCCACCATCTGTTCTGTTCCTCAGTTCCTCTCTGCTCTCCTCCACCTTCACCTGTCTAGAGTAAAATGAGTGTAAACACTTAAACATTCATTATCACACTGATACCTCGTCCATGGGCACAGTGACTGCTGCAAAGTTGTTTTGATACCATGGCAACGCACTACCTGGGATCCAGCTGCCAACCGTGGTATTTTGCTTATTTTACGAGCAAGGTGACATTTTGTAATTCTAGTAACAAACCATTAAGATGGGCAATTAAATACGCGATATGGGGAATTAAATATAAGGCACAAAGAGCAGCAGCAATTTCTCGGGTCTGTTACTGTACAGAACCAGACAGATGTGTTTGTGTTGTCTGGTTTAACAGAAGAATCCCAGCAGCAAGAAGGGCATGTGACTCCCTGGGCCAGCAGGTCCAGTCTGGGCTGAAGCCCATGAAATGGAGCCCAGTTTCTTGACCTGTGTCAAGCAGCTGCCTGTCAGTATGAAAGCTGATCTGAATTCTCAATGTTTCCAAATGATGATTTAAAATCTTTTTGTTCATAAATGCAAACAAATGTTTCTGCCCTCCCAGCTTTGATCTCAGTGTATGCTCAATAGCCAAACTGAAAAGAAATGCATAATCACTGAACTGGAAGTAACAGCAAAGGACTGTTTAATATCCCAAAATGGAGTCCTCTGGTTGGAAGTCTTATACCGGGATACTTCTGAGTTAGTGCCTCTCCACTATCTATCTGATACCCAGTTGTACTCACCTTTCAACCACGCCATTTCCTTGCTACATTGAGGAAAAACATTTAGAAAACAAGTAATGTATGTTCCGAGATGTGACCCACACTGTAATGCATTCACTCCCTTGCATGCTGCCAGTCAGCAGTGTCAGCCCTTCACTTGGCTTCTGCCACAGAGCAACATTCCTGTGCAAAGACCTCTCCTTTTTTGGGGGTACTCAGTGGGGCAGCCCTGCCCCAGATGTTTTGATCCCAACCTCTGGCACTTCCTGCCTTGTCCTGAGTCACCCCATCTGTAATACCGTTATCCCTGGTTTCCTTATGCTGGAGGAAGTACAAAGCGCATCTGATCCATGTGCTGAGTTAAGTCTTAAAAAGTTATATGGAAAAGGCAGAAAAATTACTATCTGTCAACTTAGCAAACAGCAACATCATTCCCTTACTCTAACCTTTCCTTTGGTATCTCTTGCTAGCTGAGCTCCTGGGGCCAGCATGCCCATGCTGTGCATCTGAGGGGAATTTCTTGGAGGCCACCTTTAGCCACAGGAACCAAAACTGCAGCACCTGGGCCCTCAATTCTGGCCTTCAGATCTGACCCCCAAAGCTAATGCAGGCAATCCAGAGCATGGCCCCTTTCCCCTCTGCTCTCCCCCATCATCCACACTTGCCTGCTCAAGGCACTTTTGGGCAGTAGCAGCTTCTCCCGGTCTCATTTCTCCTCTCCCTCTCTTCCACTCGTTCCCCCATAGGAACCTAGTCCTCTTTTTCTCAGGAATGCTTCCATCACTCTCCACCACAAGGAGACTATGTATGTCCTAGTCCACAGATGGTATTTAACATATTGCAAAATATTTATTTCCAACTAATTTACACTTTGTTACTCTCGCAGTCTTCCATCTCTTGTATTTTCCCAACTTTCTTCATCTGGGAACGGAAAGCTAAGACTATAAAACAAGCTTCCACAAGGAGAGGTGTTCTGTGAATTGCTCTTTTAGCAAGCAGGGAAAGGATTTAAAAGCCAAAAAGAAACACAACAGTGATGACAGCCCTGACTGAAACCTGCCTGATTATTCCTGCCTGTATTTCAACATCCCCTCAGCCACAGCACATAATATAACCATTCTCTTCTGAGCAGACTCAGTCAACATTAATTAAAGGCACAGGCATTTTAACACAGCCACCAGGCTGCCTTCTCCGTCTTCACAACAAAGGGATCACTTTTTTGCTCCTGCTCTTCCAAAATAATCTCCATCCCTGGGTAAATTTACATTTCAGGGGAAAGTGCACAAGGTCTCCCAAGAACCTCATTAAAATGCTCCTTTCACTGACACAAGGCAGATGTTTTTATTTGCCAAAAACCAAATGGAGCCCCAAGCCAGGGGCAGATGTACACTCCAGTAAGGAGAGAGGTGACAGCCTGCACTGGCAGGCAGGTTTTGCCTTCTGCAATTTGCTTTTGCAAAAGGTTAATCCCTAACACGTTTCAAGGAGGCAAATGCCAACCTGCTGTACATGAGGCTGCATACAATGGAAAGATTTTACGGCCAAGGACAAAAAGGTCACAGACGCTCATCACGTTCACATTTCTCCTGGAAAGCTGTGCTGAACAGCAAGTTCCTGAATATGAGCCTCTGTTCACAGTGAAACCAACATGAACTAAGGACAAAAACCTGCAGGTGCTTGGAAAGGGGCAGGAAAAGTAAAATGTGCAGGTGCCATAAGGGACCTCTTTTGTCCCAGGCATCCTGCATGTTCCCTGTATTGTGCTAGCGAGGCATGACACCATGACAATGAGCAATTACTATTAGATTTGGTAGACATGTGGTTTATATGATACTAAAGCTTGAAAGGCCTAATAAATAGAAAGAGAAATACATTGTTGTGAACAGTTCAGCAAAGCATGGCATTTCTTGCCTCCACCACCACGTGCATTCAAGCTGAGCCTCACAACAGTTATCCAGGCAAGTCCCAGTACACTACTGGGCTGAGGGAGCTGACCCATGAACAAAAGTGCTTTCCTCGGCATCTGGGTTAGAAGCAAAGTCCTTTATGAGCACAGTTGGCTGAATAAACTGAAGGAGTCAGTTCCAATTCGGCAGTAGCAAAAGAGCATGAAAAAAACTTACATGCAGTGTAATACCAAAGCCAGCAGAAAGAAGACTGAAACTTGAGAGGGGGAAAAAAAATAAGGAATTTAATTATCAGAGCAAGGAGTATTTTCTATCCAGATCTAAAAATTTACTACCAAATATCAAATGAATACTACCTATAATTCCATCCTGCCAGCAGCTTGTAAATTTTGCTGAGATGATACAAAATACCACATCTGCAATCTCTGCAAATTATTACCCTGTCACATTTAGCTCGTGCCCAGCCTCTGGAGCTCTGCTTTGGGCAACTCCTGCATCTGGGGCAACTGACCTCTCCTGACCTTTAGTACAGCCAGGTATGGAGGTGATACAGCTGCAGCCATTCCTTCCAGGTTATTCTCCCCTCCTTCCTCTCTAACAGCTCCCATCTCACCAGCTGCTCTATTCACATAAAAAGGTTGACAGCTGAAGTATAGCACTGGAAGGAAAAGGTGCCACAAATAAACCTTCCAATACTTCACAGGTCATCTGAAAGTTGCCTCTGAGAGACAATCACAATAAATCCAAATTTCTTTCTTGAGTTACATTACCAGCTTTTTCCTCAGAGCTGTATAACAGAACACCCTGGAATACTAACATACTTCAGGATGTTATTTCCCCTGCCTATTTACAAGAAAAACACTTTACCCTATAATTCTTTTTCACTCCATTCAGTTCTAAATCTGAGCATCTCTATTTCTTCTACATTAAAATCTCTCTCACAGCAGGCTTATGCTAAAAAAGTACTGATTTTTATGAAGTCTCTGACACAAGAACATGGTATTATATAAGAAGTATAAGACTAAAATTAATTTTGCTGTTTGCTGGCAACTTTCCAACCTACCACAATTCTATGCCACTGTGATCTCTAACAGCTACAGCATGTCTGCAGCACAGATTTAACACATTCTTGATTTGTTCTAATTCTGATCTTATTTTGGGAAGTCCAGAGGTTTTTTCCTTAACATTACAATTCATTTTTGATGAGAAAAAAAACCAAACACACCCATCAATAAGCCTGCCTTGCGTAGGACTTACTGAAATGATTCTCTCCAAGAAAGAAAAATAATTTCTATTTCTACTGCCTAAAAAATGTGAAATTCCTAAACAAGACTTCTCTTCTGTCAGGAGCGCTGGGAATTATTCATAGCACATGATGACATACACGCAGCCTTTTCCAGAACAGACACAGTGGAAACCTCTCATCAGAAATCACTGCTCTGCCCTTCAGCTGGAGGTGCATTACAGCCACAGGTCCTATATGCTCATTCCAAGGAACTGACTGAAGTTAAAATTTCCACATTACAGATAACTTTCAGCAGATGCAAGCGCTTGCAAACAGAATCCAGTATATGCTGCAGAGACGTAAATGTCTTCACATGATTACAGATCGCAGTGCTTGCAAACACATTCAATCAGAAATACAACGAACTTCACCTGGTGATATTTACCCTGGGACAACTTGTAACTTACAGGGTAATTTCTGAAAAAGGGACTTTTGCACTTCACCACAAACACCATGTCCCTTTAGTCATTGTTGCTCCTTTTACTCGCCCAGTACAAAACCAAAGAGCACGCAGGGTACCTCTGCTCCTTACAGCTGCTCCTTTCCAGTCCCAACTTCTTTTCCAGTTTTTCAGATAGCACACATACGCTGCTTTATCCTGGCTCAGCCCCACCTTCAGCTGCTAACAGGCCAAATCCGTGCAGCTCTCCACCACTGGTCCAATGTATGTTTTATTCCCATTAGGGAAGCTCAGACTGCTGCCTAAACAGCCCTGGACAAAGATTACGCTGCCACAGCGGTTTCTGCACGGAAGAGCTGTTCCTTGTTAATGCCTGTCCTGTCTGCAGCAGCATGAAGCTGCTCCACTCTAACCTGTGCCCTGAAGTGGGCAGGGGGAGTGAGATGGGGCTGCCTCCCAGTCAGCCAGCTGCGAGCCACTGGAGAACAGGCTTTCCTTTGGGGATGCTGTTCAAGGTTTTTAAAAATCTCACTTTAGAAAACACAGCTTTGATTTGCCAGATGTAAAAGTGGCCTGCAAGAGGGGATGGCAGACTACTTAAATCCACGGTGTTATGCAGGTCCAGATATCCTTATTTCTTTTGTGGTATAAGAATACACAACAACCATCTTCTCTAGATATTAAGTGCAAACAATGACTCTAAGCAGATTCTTTCAGTTTAGTCATGCAATTCAGATCACAGCGTGGTTTCAGCTGCACTAGAAGAATATACTGAGTGTTCTGAATGCATGCAATACACTCAGAATTAGCCAAAATTCTGATCCAATACTTCAATAAGCTGGTAGATGCTGAAGTAGAAAATAGCTACAAAACCCAAAGGAGTGTGTAAAAAAAAAAAAGTGATGAACAGCACGGCAGTGATTTTATCATAACTGAAGTTGATCCTACAGATTACAGAATAACAACATGCCTGTCATCCAGTTTTGCACTACTTGGATCTCACTACTGATAATGCTCACACACCTACCACCAACAGGGTGTTATTCAGTAAATTACGTTTTCCAGACTAAAGCTACATTTTTATCCTCAAGACTGTCAGTTCTCCCCAAACTGAAAGCTAACAAAAAAAATTTTAAGCAATGACACCTCAGCATTTCTTCTTCCAGATCCAATAATTATTCATCTATACAATCCTGCATTTTGTCTGCTTATGGCCAAGAAGACCTTCCTGATCCAGACTGTCTTTGGCTGTTAGATGATGATTTTAGTCACATTAATTAGAGAAAAAATGAAAAAAATTATAAAAGGAAAGATTCTCTTCCCCATGTAGGTGCTCCACCACTGGGAATCCTACCATGAACTGTCTGAAGACAGGCTGTCAAAACTAAAGGCCAGGTCCACTCTGTCCTGACCTTAGTTCCCGGCTGTTTACGTGAACAGACTTTCATTAGTTCATAATAAGATGCAAGAGAAACATTGGCACCATCTGCAACACGGCAGACACAACACAGGCAGACAACAGGAAAAAGGGATAAGAAGCAAAAGAGTTTGTGGGGCTTTCCCCATCCCCCAAAAGAAAACAAGTTCTTCCAAGCTGGAAGACTTCTAACACTGAAGTCCCTTGCCTGTATTAGCAATTTCTTGCTGTCACAATTAAGGAAATTTCAAACTTTCCACTCTTTTTAAAATATTCAGTACCTGGAACTGTATGACAAACACCTAGGCATCTAGCCTGCTATCAGTGAATTATTTCCTATAGGCTTAACACCCAATGAAGGCATGGCCAGGTATGAGGCCCCAGCTTGCAAATGCCTTATCCTGCTCCCTGGTTGCAGCAGGGCCCCCTTTTGGGTTTGCTGTGACCCGGAGGCTGAGCAGGGGCAGGTGCCGCACGGCCACGCACAGCTCCCTGTCACAGGAGGAGAGGTGCCAACCTGCCATGCCAGGCTGCTGCCAGGCACCTGTGTCCTCAGGGAATGCCATGTCAGCACTCTGGAAGGGGCATGGAACGTCAGTGTGGTTTCATGAGCACAGCGCTGCTGCCTGTATCTGTTAGAAGGTGCATAAAAACTGTTATTACAAGTTTTAAACACTGAACTGCAACTTACCCAGAAGTACTGAGTATCCAAAATGGACACAACAATGAGCCCCTAAAATACCCTGTGAAACAATCTTTTCTGTTTACAAATCATCTTTTAGATTTACAAATCAACAGATAACTACGGATGCACAATCTTACAGAAAGCAACAAATCACTTCAGTGTATCAGTTTAAGTGTCATTTAACCAACTAAATCACTCTCACATTCCAAATTTAACAGCAATAGCCACAGGAGATAAGGCAGAGCATCCTTAATGCAAAATCACCACACTGATTTCTTACACAGAAAAATACCTACCCAACCTATGTCCTGGTACCTGGGAACTGAGGCTGAAAGCTTCACCTTGCAGTACTTTCCCATGCCATAGGTAATATACTCCCCATTCAAGCCTCCCTTCAGTTCAGATGGCTCACTGGCATGGTCTGTTTGCTGATAAAGTGGTTCAGCATTTACATACCAGATGGTGGGCCTGCCCCTCTTTATTGTGTCTGGTTTAAAATGAGTATTACCAGCACCTGCTCTTGTTTATGTGTCTTAAGTCATCCCATGATCTATCAGAGTTCTTCTCTATCAGCCAATTCTATATCAACTCCCCAATTAAAGTCTCAAGGCAGGAATTCAAAGCAATTTTAAGATGATAACTGTTGTTTCAACAACTACCCTGTGGCAGCACAGTTCAAGGCCACAGGAATCCGTGGCTGTAATGTCTCCAGCGTTCCCTGCTTTAAACAAGCTTTCTTGGGGAGAAGTAGCTCTGCTCTCAAGACAGGAACATGCTTTTATTCCTGATCTGTTGAGCTGAAATAAACATCAGCTGTATCTAAGCCTCCATTCTAATGTCCCAGTAAAAAAAAAAAAAAAAAAAAAAAAAAAAAAAAAAAAAGGGATTTATTTTCTAGGAAAAAAAATATGTGAGCTGCAAATGTCAAAGCAATAATAAATCTAGAGTTAACTCCTCATCGATTCTCATTTCACCTAAATCAACTCACCCAATTTGTTGTTGCATGACTGCACTTACTGTTATATCTATTTAACATGTGCCTGGTAAAAGAAAATGGTATAACCACTGCCAAGGGCTTCAGAAAATGAAGATTTTGCCTTCCCCGCCTCAGCTGCTCTCTGCTTCCTTACAACTCTCACAGTTAAGAGCCTGCTTTGTACAAAGCCAGCAGTGCTTCAGCTCCCAGTGAAGTGTTTCAGAGCACCAGCAGCAAGGATTGTCTTCCCATGGCACTTCTACACTGTGACTCTCACATCAGCGCCAGCGCTTTCTTCCCTTTTCTCTCAACAACAAAGCAGCTTGTGCTGTCCCCTCCTGCCCCAAACAGGGTGACAACATGCTGCATTCAGGACCTTCAAATGCAGAATAAAGCCTCGAAGTCCTTCCAACACTGTGATTAGAGTCATTCTACCTTCAGCAAAAGTAAACAACCAGGTACTCAAGGGTAAAAAAGAACTTCCACATGGTGTGGAGGACAGGAGAGACACAACTAACCGATTTTCACAGCTGTGGAAGGACAAAAGTGATGCCCCATTAAATCTCCTTCCTTGGTGGTCCTTAAAACTGGGCTGATATCACATATTGCTACCAATACATATGGTACTTTCTGCTCATGTTCTACACGCTGCCATTTTTCTGATAAAGTAGTCAGCAACAACACAGCTGAAATCTCTTTTCCCTTTTACTCCGGACAGAAGGAACAACATCCTTGGATCAAAATGAGCTGGAAAGTCATCTTAACACTGCACGTTGCCTCTTTCCAAAACCTCCAGTTACTGGGCTTGGCAAGAGCAGCCTTGAATCAGGATCTGTCCCCTCCCTGTGTGGCAGGACACCACACAGCAGCTATGCTGTGCCATCAGCACAGTCCACTCACTCTGGTCCCTGTTTTTCACCTTGCACAAACAGCAACAGCCTGACAAGTGCATTAAAACTTTAAGCTATCCAAAGGCAGCCAGACGGAAACTTTGTGGACAGACCCCTCCAGGGGATTCTTCTTTGATTTAGCTTCCTAAAAATAACTCTTCAGAGGGGATTGAGGCTTTCAGGGGTTGCTTGTTGCTTTTTTGACCAGTTTTGAAAAGACTCCCTTCATCCATAGGCTTTTGTTGCTTTCAGCAACTCACAGGTCGAAAAGCAGAAGATGTACCGACAAAGGAAACCTGACCTACATCTTTGCCTCACTCTGCTAGGTTACATCGTTCCTGTGCATGCTTATGCAATAAAGAGAAATGGTGCACACCAAAGAGGGTTCAGGAATCACAGCCTCTGCTCCTGCCTCTTCAGTAGCTTTTCAGCCAGCGCTAGTGAATTCCTTTAAAATTTCTCTACCACATTTTCCTCCTTCTGCAAAAAGCAATTAAGAATATTTACAGACCTCACAGGGGAGACACAGTACTTTCAGTTAATTAAAGCTTGCAAAGACTTTAAGAACACTCAGTGAAAGGCTTTATAGGAATGCAAAGTGCATCATAAACTCAGAAAACGACCCAGCAGAGACACAAAGTTCGTATTTGAAGTGAAGTGTGTCAAATAAAGATCCCGTTTAAAGAAAAAAAGTTGTAATTTAAATAGCTACAACATGCTTTCCCACTGTACCTTAACTGAGATTTTACAGGACTGTCATCAGAAAGGTAATACTTTCACAGGCTACTCGGTGAACTGGAAGGAATCTATTTAAAGGCAATTTGCAATCAGCAATACCTGGCAGAAACTACTAACTATAAAAGTTGGTGTATTATTCGCTTTAAAAAGACAGAGTGAGGGCCCACACGAGCTCAAGCAAAAATGTCTCTCACTACTACTTATCACTGGCTTTAAGTTAAAGCCTCCTGTAAGTTTCGGTGTTAGAAAAAGAAATCAGCTCCTTTCAGTACAGAACCTGAAAGCTACAAGTGACTGGGTTCTTACAGGGTTGAAGGACAGGACCTCCAGAGCTGCAGGGAGTGAACAACAGGCAGACAGGGACAGGAGAAGATGTGTGCAAGGGCAGGGGACAGGCTGCTGCTTCTACCACAGCAAACTGCAGGGTTAGCTGTAGATTTTGCCCCCAGGGCATTTCACACATAGCACTGTAAAGCAAGATACCATGCACCAGCTTAAAAATTTGCCAGCTGCTAGCTGGTCCAGCAAGCATCACAAGTCAAGTCACGGATCAGGGCAAATACTTTAGAGTCCTTGATGTAATGATTACATAGCAGTGCCTGCACCATTTCACAAGTGCTCACTGCTGCCTCCGGATCCTTTTGGTAAGCAGAAAGATGCAAATGCAGTGGGGACCACAACTTGACCAGAGAGGGAGGGCTGGCAGGTGAGGGTGACCTTCCCAGGAGAGCCTGGATACCTTATGCTTTGATCAGTGAACAACAGCCACGCAAGCACTTGTAGTCCTGCTTGAAAGCTGGCCTGGCAAGTACTTCTGACAGTTCATTTGGGTGCCCTTGAAGCTACCAGAAGTTTATGCAATTTGTCATCTTCTCTGCCCCAAATCCCCACAGCACTGTTTCTTTCCCCTAACAGTTCTCTCTACACCACGTGTGAACCTCAGGATGTTACACCAGGTTTCCTAAGGTTGGAAGGAGTACAAGGAGTAGGGACAAAGCACTTACACAGCTGTTTGTTCTGTTTTGCCTGGTGAACAACACACTGCTCAGGGTATTCTTTATAAAGCAGATAGATGCCAGCAGTGGCCTCGCATCCTTTTAGGACCAGACAAATGACTGCTTAATGTAAGAACTGCTAAGATGAAGGATCTCAGCATCTTCTTTCCATTGCTCTACTGCTTCCATTAGCTTCCTCTGTTCTTAGGCAATGGCCTACCCTTCACCTCTCCCAGGCACAAGACACAGGCTCTGCTACGTATCAGGGTACCCCCAGGGAAAGGCAAAGTGAGATGCATATTACCCCTTATACTGTGCCATCTTTTGGAAGGAGAAAAAAAGACAAAAATAAGCCCATGTTCACTTGTTCTCTTCATGATGTCAGTAAATGTGCCTGGTTGTTGTTCCAGATTCACTCCTGCCAGCAGTGGTCACTGGACAATCCACTGTAATCTGGGTAAGGTGTACAAGCTCACTTCTGCAGAAAGAGCATGTGAGGTACAGCTTAACATAGGCTGCAGAAAGGCAGACCATGCTGTGATTCAGCAGTGAGGTTGCTGGCACTAAGTCATCACCATTACCATGCTGTTTCTGAAAAAAACTTTCAGTTTGCTTAAATCTGGCCAACTGACCTTGTATCCCTTCAGCACCTCCTTCTAATGACTGTGAAACTTCCAGCCACAGCATTTCTGATTCACTCGTATGTGTCCAAAAATCCAATTTACAGGCTTTTGCCAATAGCAACCACAATGAAAAAGCTATTTGTGGATCTTAGAAAGACAAGATGATGTAGAAGAGGAAAATATAACAACCAAGGCATAATCCAATTCCACGAGAATGAATTCTACTTTCAAACCTCCTCAAATTAAGTTTAAATGAAAAAAAGTATTTCCTGAGTATACATTTCTTATTCAAAGCAGCCACAGCTCTCCTGATTCTAAGTGCCTAAATAAATATATTGCACATACCACATTTAATAAGGAGAGATATTTCCATTTTATCTTTGACCATTTATTGCAGGCTCCAACTGCGTGACCATCTCTCCCACATTTAAAGTCACTCTGGGCCTACATTTTACACCTTCAACCCACCACTTCATTAGTTTTCACGCTAGTAACAGATCTCCAAAGCCACTAAGCCTCCTTTTCTTCTATACTGAAACAAAGATCTCAGTGGCAGGCCAGGGGACAACATGAATAAATGGTACCAAAATATACTCTTTCCTCTGGCAACACCACACCATCCATCAGCTCCCTAAGTGGCACATGTTCAAAATCCACAGACAAGCATGGTGAATTTTTACTGTTAAAAGAAAACATTTTGAGGTTTTGTTCACTTAATATGGGAAACCTAGTACTTCCTCATTACAAATCCAGCTTGTTTGCAATGGAGATATCCCATGGGGAGAATAAAGGGAACCAAACGAAGCCTGAAGCAGAATGCAAACAAGGAAGCTGAATCAACTGCTGTATGTTGTTAGCTCTTCCATACATTTTCAGGAAGCATTCTTAGTACAGAGATGAGTATTACCTGTATTTTCCTCATGGTAATGGTTCAAAGCTTCATCAGGGGAGAATTAGACTGGACATCAGGAAGCATTTCTTTACAGAGAGGGTGATCAAACATTAGAACAGGCTTTCTTCCTAGAGATGTGGTTGATGCCCCAAGACTGATGCATTTGGAGAGTGTCCTTAATGATACACTTTAACTTTTGGTCAGCCCTGAAATGGTCAGGCAGTTGGATTAAATGAGCATTGCAGGTCTCTTCCAAGCAAAATATTCTATTTCTGTTCAAGCCCGTCCCATCTCCAAGGATATCATACTTATTTTTAACAAACAATCTTTGCAGCTTCTTGCTGCTTCACTTTTATTTCTGGCTAAGTGTGAAATGTCAATTCAGGTATTCATTGACATCCTTCCCATCCACAGAAACTGGACTTTTTTGGTTTTGTGTACAACTGAGGCCACCTCTTTACCCTGCTGCCAAATGGGCTGAAAAGTGCACTGGTCCTATCAGCTACATGCAAAGATGGTATTAGCCAAGAAGAGCATCAGGAAAAAGATAACAACAATATTAGTATCTCCAAGTTTGGCTCGGTACCTCTACAAACTACCAATAACGTTGATCTGCAGTCTTATCCAACCTGTGTAGTATCAGAACTGTCACATCGACTCCTCAAGGATCTCCTGCAATCAGACACTCTCCTGGTGACAGCACTGTGTGGATGACCTGTGAGTTTGTGAGGATGTTACTTGCAGAGACAAGCTCGGTCCTGGCCAAGCAGTGCGCTGTCACAAGAGGGGACAGCTCTGGGCTAGGAAACCTGCACCCTGAGGGTGAGCATTGCAGCAGCTGGTGCTCTGTCCTGGCCCATGGCACATTGTTTGGAGACCCACAGTTCCGTCCCCAGCACTCTGGCATCCAACCAGCAGGCAGGAAAATCTCTGGGAGCCTGAAAAATACACTGATCTTTCACTGACAGTAAAAGTCATGCCATGTTTTCCGGAGTGCCATTGCCACAGCTGGGGTCAGGTTTTCATAAGGAATTCAGAATCTACCTGCCTGGAAAAGGGGAAGGTTCTGAGAAGCATCATAGAGATAGCAGCTCTTGTGACAACCTGAATGACCTCAATATGTTCCAGGTTGTTTTCAAAGTCTGACACTTACTTTCATCATTAAATCAAAACCCACATTATTCACAAAAAAAATCTGTTCCCAAGAGCAGGCTATAACTGCTGCCCTATCAGCAGGAATGAACACTGAGAACTTGCAATTTTTTAAATGCACTCTATTAATGTGCTTCATAACTATGTCTTGGAAGAAGAGGGACCTGCAGTCTGTGGATAATGTTCAGGTTAAGTACTTCAGTAATCTGCTACCATCTGACATTCGCAGACAGAAAAGTCAATGACTTCATTTAATGATTAGAATGAGTTTGGTTTTGTATCAGACTTGGCTTAAAACGGATGAGCTGGATTCATTAGAAAATGAAGTTTAATTAATAAGCCAATTCTACTTGAATTAGCTAATGAAGATCAGGGAAAGAAAACCACCAAAAAAACCCCCAGAAAGCAGTTTTAAAACAGACTATGTAACTGATTTACAACTCTGCATTTACAGGACATGAGAATGAATGTGACAACTGCTCATTTTCACCGGTAGTTCAGAAACCAGTGTTTCTTTGAACAGACATTTAAATGACAACATCAGTCTGGACTTCACAGTTTGATTTTGAGCTGCATTGCTTGGATTTATAGCCCACAAGAGATATCATCAGGTGCACTGCTTATGTGCAATCCATCACTTCCCAACTGGAACAATAAAGCCAGAAAGATACTTCACCTCCTTTAAATGAGATTTCTGCCCCATGTCAGAGCCTGCACAGACACTATAAAGTACAAGCATAACCCCATTTAGGAGAGTGAAGCCCAGAGGCAGCAGCAGGTCATACTGCAGAGAAGAGGAAAGGAGCTCTATCCATGAGCAGCTCCAGAACTGCGGGGCTAGAACACAACGCTGCAGTACCACATTCTCCAACTATGCTCAAGGCATGACAGATGACCAGCAGAGCATCTCACCCACTGACCTAATTAAAACGCTTAAGGGTCTGGGGGAAGAGAAAAAAGGGATTTTATAGCCAAATATTGTGTAAACACATGTTCACTTCATAACAGTTCTCAGGGGAGCATTACAACTACCTTCCTCTTCCCTCTTATATTCAGACTACCTAAAACCAACTCAAATGCTGCCTATTTTGAGTTGTCTTCAAGCAGAGTAGTGAAAAAGGTCTGTAAGTAATTGAGAAGAACTGCAGGATCTCAGAGATAATGGAGTTTGTCTTTTGCTTTGAGGGCTACGTGTCTTTCCAGCACAGAGGTACAAGAATATGAAAATGAAATTATGCAGTTAGTCACACAGACTGTCTTCTGTGCCAGGCTAATTCCAGCACATACCAGCCGTGACCTGTACTGCTTTACCTGAAAGGTATCAAGACTGTAACGTGCACAAGTATCCTCTGTGCAAACAAAAACACGGTGCTATGACATACCAGTGAGTATTTCTAGAAATAGCTTGTGTGGTACCTGCCCATGAAATGCTCAGGATAAACTGGATGGGAAAATGCAACACTGATTAAGGAACATCCAGGAAACCTTTCCAGCTGTTTATTAAAGTTTGTGCATTTAATCACCGTAAGCAGACACGCAGCTTTCATCTACACTGACATGTACAGCATCTCCCAAAGAAGTGCTATTTGCCACACCTCTAAAACATTTGTCATTGAAGTTTTAATAAAATCTCATCCACTTCTACACTTTCCCAGAAGAAAAGTCAACTAATGCATCTTAACTAGTGCTGAAACTGGCAACTCAGCAATCAGTGTTGAAGACTGTTTTGGGAGAATAAAAATCTGGATTGGCCAGAATCAGTGAGAACAAAAGAGGGTATTTGATTCTTTTTTAAACAAGTCCCAAAACTTAACTATCTCATCTCACATGAACATGACTGATTATCAGCTAATTATGTGAACTCAGTTCATGCAAACATAAGCCAACACATGCTACAGCTTCTTTGCTTGCACCATCTGCACTGTTAATGTACAAACACACACATCCATTAGGAGCACATGGAAAACCCCATTATGAATCTGCCACTTCACCTGTCTTCTCAAACGCACCTTAAAGCACAGCTGAGGCAGAGAACACGACCACAGACAGCAGCAAAGAGCAGAGTTTGGTAATACCCATTTCTAGTACACTGAGGAGGCTGCAGCAGCTCAGCTTGCTGGAAGCTGGGCAGGATCTTTAAGCATAGAGTTCATGGGAATTCAGCAGTTCCCCTTCCTTGTATTCTACCAAGTAACTCAAGGGAGGCAACACGTCATGCTATTTTAAGATAATGGTATCATTAAGGGTGAAACACAAGTAGTTATTTTAAAACACAGCAATGCAGCTAAACTGCATCAAGGCTCACTCCGGAGTCTGGGTCTGACTCTGAAGCAAGGAATTCGCAAGCGTTAAAACAAAAGGGAGCAAACGCAAGTCAGCAAAGCGCTGGCCCTGCTCCCCAAGGCACTGCACACACGCTCAACTTTCCTTCTCCAAGCCCAGCCGCTGCTCCTGCACCCTGCGAACGCGAGGAGCTCCCGTGTCCCCAGCATGCCGGGATCCTCGTCCCTACAACAAAGCACGCCGCAAGAGGCTGTGACACAGCCCCGGCGCTTTGAACCGGCCGGGAGGCGGGCGGGATGCTGCCCGGGATCCGGCCGCTCGTCCCCTCCGGCGGCACCGCACGCGCTGCCGGTCCCTCCGGGAAGCGAACGCTCCGGAGCCTCCTCCCCACGCTCACCTGGCACCGGGACCGGCACAGGCCGGCGGCGGAGCCCGCGCCGCCGGGACGGCCCGGGGGAGCCGCAGGAGGAGCCGGAGCCCGGCGCGCCCTGCCCGCCCCGCTGGCCGCTGTCCCGCCCGTGACTCCACCGCCCTGGAATGGCGACCACCGCGCCCGGGGCGGGGGGGAAAGGGAGAGGCGCGGGAGCGGACCCCGAACCTCCCGGGACCGGCTCCCCGCGCCTCGGACCGAGCTGCGGGAAGCGGCGGGGTCGGCAGAGCCGGGGGGGGGCCGGGGCGGCGGGGCCGGGCGGGGCCGCCCGCACTCGGACACAGCCCCAGCCCTCCGCCCGCTCCGCCCGACCCCCGGCCGGGCGCTGTGCCCTGCGCTGGGAAACGCGCTGAGGACTTTGCTACAGGCTACTCACCCCGGCACTGCCGAGCAGAACGCCTTCGCTCGGGAAAACTTATCTCTCTTTCGCCACTGCCATTTGCCAACTTGCCTTAAAGATCCTGTAAAATCCCAGAAAAGGCTAGGAAACGAGGAGAGACGATTTCAAAGCTGACGGTCAGGACAGGAATTTATGGAATGAAATCTTTAAGGGCAGGAGGAGATAGAGCCAGCCAGCTAACGCTTTCGTGCCCTGGCTCTGACCAGCAGATCCATTTCGTGGGCAGATCAAGGCTTACGAGATGATTTAAAATACCTGCTTGCGATGTGTGCTTCTCTGCATCGGCCAGAGTCCTTGGCGTAGCTCCCGCGCTGCCCTGTCTCGTCCTTCTGCCTTTTCCAGCAGACCCCTCACGATCACAGTGTCACAGTTCCCCAGGCCTTACAATCAAGCAGTTTGTTGTAAGAGAACTAAAAATAGCGCTGAATTTTTCACTGAAGCACTTGGTTGAGTGAAGATAGTGCCAGCCAGCCCATGCGTTAGTGAGTGGTACAGACCTTTAACACAGCCTAGACCCTCCTGGAAATATGGCCATTGACTTTCTTCAAAAGATGTTTTTTCTTTTTTTTTTTTTTTTTTTTTTTTTTGAAAGACAGCACAAAATAAATCCTCTTTCTGACCACTAAAAGACAAACTGAGTGGAGTTGTTTTAAGAATATCCTCAGGGAAAGAGTGAGTCACTTAAGCTGCTTTTATGATAAAAGATCCCTGGAGGAAGTATATCTCCTTAGTCTCTGAGCTGTTCAGAAATCCGTATGTCCCGCTGCAAATCAAAGTTTCACACTGTTGGGTTTTTCGGCTTTGTGTTGTTTGTTTTTAATAATATGAACACCTGCTTCCACTGGGGAGTTAGTGCTGGCATGGGAAACAGAGCAGGATTTCATCCTAACACCTCAAGAGGATGATTAACAGAACTGTCTGTCCTGCAGGGCAGTTAATAAGGTCTGCAGAAAAGTGTACAAAATGGACCTATGTATGAAAGTTCACAGCACAGATTGACAAGTCCAGAAAAAAAAAACCCTCAGGAGAAATTATTTTTTGCAAAGCTTTTCATTACTGTGGCCTGAAAACAATCACTGAAGACCAAAGTTGCAAAATATGTCATTCAAGACAAAGATGCCAGCACTGCTGCCAATATCCAAGCTGGGATGCCAGATGCAGATTTAGATGTGAGACTTCCAGTCAGTGGACATCAGACTCAGACACATTCACACTGGGGCACACAAAAGAATGTGAAGATGCAGATGATGGCTGGCAGCAGCCACTTGTGGCCTTCTACAAGCCACAATGATTCTCCTGGTAGTTGCTTCAGCTGTGAAAGATGTCTCACAGCAAGCCAGGATGTCTGAAGCACAGAGAGTTAAGCCTTACTACCACCAGTAGACGTTACTCAGGAAAAGCATCTAAAAATCCAGATTCTATCACATAATATACACCAATGACCAGAGGCCATCTATGACTTTAGTCTGTGCTACACCGAGTCGCTCCATGACTATACTTAGTGACATACATAAACACACGGAGAGAAAAAGAAATCTCTAGTTACATATACTTTAAAGGAAAATTTTAGGATGAAAGTAAAGCTGGAGAGTTACTGGGAATATCAGAGGAGAGACGCTGATTTTTCTTTTGCTGATTTTTGTGGGAAGAAGCTGAAAGTGACAAAACTAGCTGTTAATGTAAAATTGTCTCCCACATTTTTGCTTCCCCTCATACATCTTTCAGCCTTGCTTCAATTTTGTTTTTCAGGAGAACTGCAATATTTCTGCCCTTGTGAAAGGGCTGGCAAATTCCTTCTGCTCCTTTCTATTGCTGACAAAACATGCTGCAAGGCATCCTATAACATCTACATAGCAGCAGAGGTAGCCACAAACATAACAGCATCTTCATTCCTGCTCCACTCCCTAGCTATTATTTATAGAGAGAAAGAGCATTAACGGAGCACAAAGTTCTCACTAATTTAGTCTCACTTCACCATCTGTTACTTCCCATGAGTTGATCCTAACGAGAAACTACTTCAAAACACATTTTGAGGACCAGCTGCACCCAGTGAAGTCACCATAGGAGTGCAATATTCCCCTCCTAATACATCATAATCCAACGCTACACAGCAGTTCCTTCCCATACTGAAATGAACAGAACACTGCTGTTAATATGAAGGCAGCCCTGGGTCACAGGCTCCTGCAGTTATGTCAAGCAAGTATCACATTCAGCACTGTTTTTCTCAATAATTCACAATTCTACACAGTCAGAAGAACAATGAGAGAACTACAGACATCACCTGTCCCCCAGGTCTGAGCAGCCTGCTTTCTGCAGCTGCTTCTCCTCTACTGGGTTCATAGAGTGATGATAGAAATTGGAATCTTCCCAGGAGTAACTTGTGACCATTACCTTTTCCATGCAACTCCTTATAAAAAGGGAGTCTGCGTCTTTGTAGCCAGCCTTTAAATACTGGAAAATGGTGATATAAGGCCTCGCCTAAGCCTCCTTTTCTCAAGGCTGAACAAGGTTCTCTCAGCCTTTCCTCATATGGCAGTCTTCCCAGACCTTTGATCATTTTTCTGGCTCTTCCCTGGACCCCTTCCAGCCTGTCCACATCTTTTTTGTACAGCAGAGACCAAAACTGAACACAGTATTCCAAGTGTGGCCTGACAAGCACGGAGTAGAAGGGGATAATGATTCCTTATCCCTGCTGGTGATGCCCTTGTTGGTGCATCCCACCATCCTGCTGGCTCCCTTTGCCACAGCAGCGCAGCGTTTGCTCATATTGAGCTTACTGTCTACAAAGACGCCCAGGTCCCTTTCCACAGATCTGCTCCCAGCTAGACACATCACAGCCTGTGCTGCAATTCCAGATCATGTTTTCCAAAATGGAAGACCTTACACTTGACCTTGTTGAACTTCATAAGCTTCTTGTTAGCCCGCTCTTCCAGACTATCCAGGTCTTCCTGCAGGGTGGCTCTTGCTTCTGAAGTGTCCACTTCTTCACTCAGTTTGGTATCACTGGCAAACTTCATCAGGGTGCACTTGGTCCCATCATCCACATCACTTGTGAAGATATTAAACAGTGCTGGGCCCACTATCAATCCCCAGGGGAGCCCACTTGTGACAGGTCAGAAAAGAAACTATTTACCAGCACCCTCTGGGTGTTGCCTGCCAGACAGCTCCCACCCACCACATCAATCACTTGTCTAGACCATAACACCTACCTTGGTCCAGAAGGAAGCTGTGGGAAACACTATCCAAAGCCCTGGAGAAATCCAGGTAGACACTGTACACCTCTCACCCCACTTGGACCAAACAGGTTCCTTTGCCACAGAAGGTGATCAGGTTTGCCAAGCAGGATTTGCCCTTGTTGAATCCGTGCTGGCTTTTCCCAATCATGTGATTCATTTTTCTTGTGACAGCCCCCAGGAGGGTTCATTCTGTAACTTTCCCAGGAACTGGGAAATCACTTGGAATTACTGATGGAGCTGAAATTTCCTGGGTTCTCCTCTAAGCCCTTCTTGTAGGTGGGGTTGACATTAGCCTTTTTCTAGCCTTCTCGGATGTTCCCCAATCTACACGATTTCCCAAAGACAGCAGCAGCTTCACAACAACGTCATCCAGCTCTCTTGACACCCTTGGACAGATATTGTCAGGGCCCATCGATGGGTAGGGGTGAAGCTTCTGTAACAGTTCACACACCAACTCTTCCTCCGTTGACACTGGTGGGTCTGTGTTTGTGCCAACCTGGATTGTTATTCCCAAAGCCTGGGGCCCAGCAGTGCTGGTAAGGTGGAGGTGAAGAGGTGTTGAGAACTTTTCAGTGGTTTTGGAGACTAATTCACCTCTCCTGTTTAGCAGCAAGCCAGTGATGTCAGTATTTAACAGTCAGCCACTCTCGAAAGAGTCAGATGTTGGCTGACAGTACGCAGGGAAAGAGGAGTGGAAATACTGGACCACAGTTGCCAAGATTTAGAGTTCACTACTGAACTCACAATGAATTGCTACTGCCACGCCCTGCAGACAGCTGAACCACATCACAGCAAGTATGCATCATCTGTCATTTGAACTGCTGAGGTTAAACCTCTCTGTCCTCCTGAGAAAATTCCTTCTGAACATCCACCTAAATCCCTCAGAGTATGGTGGTCCCATACAGTAGTGGGAGAGACTACAAGATGAATTTGGTTGGGAGCCAGCCCATAAGACTGTTTTGGTCAAAAGCATATGAGCAAGAACAACCACCAGCTCCTGGGCCCAAGAATGCCCTGGAAAACAGTGGTCATTTTTTAACTGAGACAAAACCTCCAGAGCTTTGTGCTGTAGGATTCCTCCTCACAAATCAGGGTTAGCCTAAATCCTCTCTGTTACTGTACCTGAGTTAATCACTCGTGAGAAATGTAAAGCATGGTACAGAACATAATTCCATATTCTGAAGGACTGGTTGGGTAATTCAAAAGAAAAAAAAAATCCAGCAAATGCAAAACTAATGCTGAAAACCTAATCAGTGTCCAAGCCACGACCTTGAGTCTTCACACTGTGTGAAGGCAAAAGAGTGAGTTACACTTAGGTTACCTTAGCCTTTTTGGAGGCCAGGCCTTTTTAAAAATAGTTTCTAAAGCACTGGAGTTATGGCTTCTGATCAAGCACAGCAATTCAAGATCATAAACACCATTTCTGTGTGCGAAAGGTGAGTTACACTTTTCACCTAAACAAGTCAATAGCCTTTCAAGGTGCACTACGTCTAAGATAAGGCTTTCAACTTCTGAATTCCCTCAGTAAAAAGTAGGCTATAAATAGCCTCCTACCTTTCCTGCAGTTCATAGAAAAGGCAAGAAATCTCTCTCTGCTCCCTTTGTTGTCTCCCACTTCTGCTCTCTGTTGCACCAAGGAATATTCAGAGGAATGTTTTGTAAACAGCACGTGTCTCAGTGACTGCCTCAGCACTGGCCACAGCACTGTGGGGCCGCGTTCCTGAAGTTTTTGGACATCAGTTGATACCAGGACTGCCCGGGCAGGGAGCAGCTGTGTGTGTAGGTGGGCAGGGAACAAGGGGAGGAACAGCAAGATGGGAAACTTAGCAACTTTGCTGCCTGCAGATGTCATGATCCTGACCGCAGCTCCCTCATCCAGACTGTTCAACAAGTTTTCCTTTCCCGCCAGCTGGCAGAGATGAGGGAAACTGCTTTGCCAGACATTTTGCTTTTCTCCCTAGTACCATCACCAGCAATAAATTATATTTCTGAACTGATGAAACCAACTGCTTAGTAATTTCTACTCTGCCTCTTAAGATCCGGCGTCTGCCACTTAAAGCATTTGCTTCACATCCCAATGAAAAGATCCCTCATTACTGGAGAGACTGTAACTGAGCTCACTGGGATCATTTTTAATCCTTCATATGACTTCACAACGCAATTTTTTTTTTTCATAATGCATGCTTAAATGGAATTTGAGCCTCTTCTTCCCTTCAGTTTTAGTAGTTTAAGGCAGGAATGTTTTCAGAGGTGCCAGCTGGGCTACACCCATATAAAATGGGAGCAACACCCAGAAATGTGAATTAAGGATCATATGCTAACATAAATTTAACTGTCAAGCGTATCCCCTGTGTTTTATGACATATGTTTAGTAATACAATCACATATATATTAAAGAATGAGGTATGAAGGAAGACAGCTATGCAGTGTAGGTACTCACAGAACACTGTGAGGGGAATCTCTGAAGTATTAATTAATCCCCAATTGCTTAGGGAATTTAGTGTGACAAGGACACTTTGGGTTCTTTGTTAAAAGCTCCTAAAAAACATGGGGATGTCCAGATTTGGATCTGCCCTCCACATCAACAAGTCTCTTATTGTCAATAAGATAATCTCTATTGAAAGTAAAGCTGTCAGCTTGTTCCTCAAAATTACTAAAAGCAGCATTACAATGATGAGCATTATTAGACATTCCGATGAGAAGCTGAACTGTTCTTTCAGTTACTCTGCTGGATAAAATTGCTATAGACATTTCATGGACAGGTGAAAAGTCAATCACACACACAACCATATCTGCAAAGATGACATTACAACCACAGAAATGAGAACGAGGCACAGAAATTATTTCCTATGGGATACAGATGCAGCATCTGGTTTTGCATATTTTAGCAGGAATAAATCTTCCAGAGTGCTTTCCTCCATTTCCTTCCAACTTCACTGCAGTCCAAATCCAGTTCAGCTGATATATAAGAAATTAGTCCTTCTCTGCATGTTTGTGCATTTGGGGTTTGAATTGCTTATATTCATAAAGCCCTCAGGGATGCCCAAATAACTCTGAATATGACATGCCCAGATCTTCTCATAGAAGCTTCTGTCAGCTGTGCCATGGAAGGGGCTCTCAGCTGCACACTATATAACTTGTCCAACTTCATTTTTTGGCTACTGTTCTGCCTTGCAGCTTACAGAAACTCTCTCCAAGAGCTAGGTTACAAGAAGAAATTGTTAAAATATGTTACTTTCCAAAGAGCTTACTGCTAAAGAGAATGGGAGATATGAGAAATGCTATAGCAGGTCTGGAAGAGAACATGAGAAAAAAAAATATGGTAAGGACATCATCTTTTCTGCCTTCCTCTTACATCTGTTTGTTGCATTTGAAATGAACAGGTTCATAAACACAGATGTATACACAAATTGCCCTTCAGACATTATCTCCCTTTCAGTTTTGATGCTGGGAAAGTATGGTGTTTGTGTGATGCATCTGTTACTTGACATAAGCAAACACCAGCTGTTATTTCCTTGGTTTACAAAAAAAGAGGAATAAATAAAAATCTATTAATTAAATGGGGAATTCGGAAAGCTCAGATGTGGATTCAAAACTTTATTACACAATCATGTAAACTTTGAGCCAAGAAGCGCTCACGAAACAAGTATATCTCTTGTTATCTAATCTAAACCTACCCTTTTTCAGTTTTAATCCATTCCCCTTTGTCCTGTCACTACATGCTCTTGTGGATAGTCTCTCTCCATCTTTCTTGCAGGCTCCCTTCAGGTATAAGAAGGCCACAATTAGGTCACCCTGAAGCCTTCTCTTTTTCAGGCTGAACAAACCCAATTCACTCAGCCTTTCCTCATAGGAGAGATGCTCCATCCCTCTAATCAACTTGGGGTCCTCCTCTGGACTTGCTCCAACAGGTCACTGTCCTTCCTGAGGGGACCCCAGAGCTGAGTATTAAATGAGGCAACAGTGAAATATCTAAAAAACACCTGAGAGAGGCAGCTCCAGGAGCAGAAATGTAGTGTTATTTGTTCCCTAGCTGTTGCCACTACACAATCCATCACTAACTAAACTAAAAATAACAAATAATAATTGCCCAGGGTAGAGGTGTCCTCAGCAGACACCTTCTGTTCTGCTGAGGGATAGCTCTGATTTTATTTCCAATTTGGCTTGCTCAGGTGCAGTATGGAGTGGGCATCTCTGAGGAACCCCGGAATTTACCACTCCAAAGAGCCTCCTACCTGAACGGCCCATTTTTGCTGGCTGTTGGAGCTGAGCTGTCACACTGCATAGCTTTTAGCAGCTACTAAAGAACTCCTTATTTCTTCTCCAGTCCAGACTAGAGAAGAAAGAAGTTATGAGTATCTTCCAAAGGGCAGGATCAAACAGTGCTGAGAGCAGAGCCCTGTCAGAAAACATCTAGGCTTGCTGCCAGCACTTCATGAAGGATCTATTTTACACCCGAACAGAGGCTTGGGGATAGATTCACAGCTCCAGTGATATTTATGGGCTTTTTACTTTGACAGGGCTCATTAGAGCCTTCCCTCATGCTGTGCTTCCCTGACCTGTGCGGCAGGTTCACTGCAACCCTGACGCCTGTGGACAGGAACACAAGGTGCAGCTTCTCTTCCTCCTTTGGAAAACAAGAATGTGACTTTTTATACTGCCATCACCACCCCCGAACCAATCCAATATAGTTCCAAGCTCAGCATGGTCTTACACTGTTTAGATAACCTTTTCCTGTACTTCCCTCAACTGCACACTTCTCAAAGGAGATAAAGCACAATTGCTTCTCCCTTTACAAACATGTAATCCTTACGGAGCACCAAGTAGTTAAACACCCTGAAGCCTGCTATATCCTATGTGCATCTGTGTCTACTACAAGCACGCTGGGAACTTTGTGAAACTAAGCAAAATCAGCCCCAACTCTGTAAGGCAGGATCCTTCTCCCCAGGTGAGACACACACACACACAAGCCACAAGTACAAGCACCCACAAAGCCTTGGCTCAGGTATTCTATATGTATCCATATACTATACACTATCACACCAGGAGACAAAACTATTTAATAACATTTGGAAGCAGCCAGTACTATTTACTGAAGGATAAATAATCAGAATGTTTCCAACCAGTACAGCTGTACAGCGAGGGGTAACCTTCAGATACAGTATGATCCACAGGATATGTCATGTCCTGCAAAAATCCTTTAAATAATTTCAAGTGGAGTAAGAATACTTCAAAAGCATATAGGAATTTGTCATTAATACAACAAATGCAGCATATTCCAAACTGCAGATGTGCATTCACTATCAGAAGCATAAATTTCCCTTATTTTGTCTATTCTTCTCCCCTTTTCTTAGCTTTATACCTACATCTGGTAGCACGCGACTTCTTCATTTGATGGTCATATTGCTTTCTTTTTAAAGCCTGTCCAGATAAAATGTGTACACGGGCATGGCATTACAGCCAGACTAACAGCACTTACAAAAACCCCAGTGTCCTTCCAGGTACTAGATGAGCTACAATCTGGCATCATCAGGATTTCCAAACACACTTGTCTTAACTGACATCCTTCCTTCAAACAAACTGAAACAGCTCAACAAATTTTTGTGGTTACAGTGATTACACAAAAACAGAGACGAAAAACAGTGCAAGTCATGGGCATTTGCAGGAAACTTGCTACCACTTGGATAAAAGGGGCCTAGCTGGTCAAAGACAGCCTTGTTCCTAATCCTTGTACTCTAAAAAACTTACATAAAAACTAAAGTAAGAGTTATCAATTTTTCCAAGTGTCATTATCAGGGGAGAGAAAGAGTCTGAAATCTACCCAGGCCACTGGATTTTATCCAGAGCCTCCCATGCAGTTGGTCAGACCTTTTCAGACATTTAAATTTCTTCAAGTCCTGACAAATCCTTTCCTTTAGGTTCCTGCAGCTGAAAAAGCAGGAAGCAGGCAGCACTTTGCAATATACCTTTTAGCATCAGCTCATATATTGCAGCAGAAAGAAGATGGTCTCAGAGACAGAAATGTTGGCAAACAGGTAAGTATTAGCTCAAATAGGTCAAGATCAGTAGAGCAGTATCAGCTCCCAAAAGGCTTCATCTGTTCACCAGCTACTTGAGCTTTGTATAAGGGGGAGCCCAGTGGAAGTAACACACCAGACACAATGCGCCTGCTACTTCAGCAGAAACCGATTGCTGAGTGAAAAAGTTGGATCAGCACGTTTCAAAAGCTTAAAGGAAATTGATTCTGGATTAAAATTATCAATTGATTTCCCTCTTGGCCTTCCTGGGAATTGAACCTGTCTACACAATTAAACTGTATAAAGATTTTCTCTGAACCTATAAAAAGCCTTTTATTTATAACCGCATCTCATCATATTAAACACCCCGTTCTAATCTATTACAAGTTGAGGGGATGACAAATAACTACAATGTAAGTTGAATACACTCAGCACATTAGGCATCTAAAGCACTGCAAAATTTTACTTATCAATTTCCATCTTAATTATGAGCAATCTTGTCTTGAGCTGACTATTTTGTATGAACCCAGTGATACATTGCTAGCAGGGAATGAACAGATGAACAGTGTGGGTTTTCCATTAATCTCCATGTCCTGGCAGTTCTGGTCTATCTGAAAGCTTCACCAGTAGTGGCCGTGCTAGTGGGTAGTCCCCTGCTCCTGGCACAGCCTCCCATACTACACTGCCAGTTAAAATGCAGTCTCCTCCACCAGCCACACAGTTCTTCCACCCTGAGGAACGGGAGCAGGCGGCCAACACAGCATCAGCATTGTGGCCTTGGTTAAGGCACGTCTCAAATGCTTCTTAATCTGTGGCCCAGACTGAGGTTTAGTTATGGTAAATAAGTAATTTTTATGTGCCTTGTATTACCTGAAATCTACAGTAGCAGTTGTGGCTAGCACTAGGTAGTGGTGTATTAGTAAACCAGATCTCATAGCAAAACCTAAACCGTAAAAGAAAAATTATGCAGCTCATAAGTGAGATGCTGCAATATACATCTTGTTACACATACTTGGAGCCTGACACCTCGCCCTAGGAACCCCAGAGCTCTGGGGTCAGTGCATCTTCCCAAAAAAAAGTGGGGTAGTGCTGAAATATACCCTAAATCTAAGAAGCTGTGGAGAGAATTGCAAATATAACCCACCCAGATGGCACGATGTTATCAAAGTTTAACATGTCAATCTGCTCCTTTAATTAAAGCCCTTTCATCTCCATGGTTAATGGCAGGTCTGTACAGCAGAAATGGCACCAGAACAGATGTTAGCAAATTTATCAAAGCTGCAGGATGATTGCTCTGGCTGTAGTGTCTTTTGGAGGGCTACTCTATTTACATTCCTACTGATCTCTCATGTCAAATCTGCTAAATATTACCTCTCCTTTGGCTGCTCTACAGGATAACATAAGCCAAGTTTCTTGGTGAAAGTCATTAGTTTGGAGAAAATACCATATGATTATAGGCAGCCTTTTTTAAGATTTCAGAGGGAAAACCTTTAATGATGGAAAGCATGCCTTTATTTTAAATAGGCCTTTCTCCATGTTTTCTTTTGTCTTATCTGCTCAGGATTCCCTTGAAAAACTGCAGTCACAAGTTAAGACAGGAAAAAAGAACTTGGAGAACAGCTTGGCCGACCAAGGGAATCCTGTACAAGGGAAGACCTGTACCATAATCCACATTTTGGTGGCATCAAGAGTGTCCATGGCAAAGTTAAACCTGCAGGTGCACAGAAAAGTCTCACTGTGTGCCTTGGTGTCCAAACAGAGGCACAACCCATGTGTGAACAACCTGTACTGTGCAGAGCAGATCTGCAGAAGGGAGGGCAGAGGTGCCAGCAAGCCTTTGCCCCAGGCACTGAACCACATTAATGAAACACCTTTGAAATTACTGCATTACAAAAAGCAATCCAGTTACCAGTGAAGGCAAAATAATTGCCAGCAATGTCAAAGGGACAACACAGCAGTTTAAAGCAAATGTGACCCTACATTCTTGTTTATGGAGCAGGTCATCTGAATTATGTAAGAAAATAGTACATTTTGATGGGGTAATATTTTCTTTTCTAGCTGGGGAAGTTACACTTCCAAAGACTAAAATATGCAATGTATCACAGTGAACGGTTTTATCTCAAAATACTCTTCAAAGGGCCAGAGGCACACAGGAATGCTGCAGGGTCAGCCACACAATGAACAAGGGCAAAGGGCTTTCAAAAGAAACAGCCAGGGCTGTCAGAGAAAGCACCATGTAGGAGTGCAATCCTCTCTTACCAGAGACTTGCCTCTTTGAACAAAGACCATTCCAGGGTGTAAGCAAGTTTTCTCATTTTTGTTATTCTGTGTAAAAGCTCTTTGAATCAAAGATGTTCCAAGACAACTAGAACAACTACAGTCTATGAAAGCAATGTTTAATAATAGAGGTATTCCCTGTCTTCCATAAGAATTGCTAAGAGAGCTTTTCAAACTCAGTCACCATCACTTCAGTTTATCAGCAGCAAATTAAAGCAATTAGGCAGTAAGTGACTCACTTGATCAGGTGCATATTAAAAGATAATGAGAAGCTGAAAAACAACCTGGGTCTGCACTAAGATGATTCACAAGCTGAAAAGATAAAGTTTTCCTTTACAGCACTAGGGAAGGGGCAAAAAGAAGGAGATCAAAACCTTAAAAGAAACTTGAGCATCTTTTAACATAACCGATCTTGTAAAACCCATTTGTAAACTTACTGTACAACATTTCTTTTCCTTTTACACCCAGCTTGGAGTATCCCATTGCTCATGCTTAGCTGGAAACCAGCAAATACCAAGTCACTTGACATTTTCTAAGCTTACACTTACACAGAACGTAAGTACATTACACTCAATGAGCAGCTTCATTCTGAAGGTTCTCTCAGACTTGGATTTCAAGACACTGCTAGTCATCAGAGCTGCCTTGGCTTGGCCCTAGCCTGCCTTCACTTCAGCAGGTGGAGTTTGCCATGCCCACAACACAACAAAAGAGAATATGACCTATTAGTTCATACAAGGGAAAACATAACGGATGTCTTTGGGAGCTAGAAAGAATTTCTCTTCAGCCCAGGAAAGGGCTTCATCTTGAGGGATCCTGGAAATGAGAAGTTCACAGGCAGGTGGATTAAAAGGTAAAAGGGCAGGACTAAAAGGCTGGTCCAACCCAGCTCAGTCACCATGGGGGACCTAGTCGGTGTTCCTGACATAGGCTGGGAATCCATAAATCACGTGACTCTGCCATCCTGGATCCCCTAATTGTGCCCTATATTCACAGGATATATTTCTTTCCTGCTCAAAGGTAAGGCCCTAGAGGTCAACATAAAGGGAATGAACATGGAGTACGTTCCCTGGTGAATTAGGGACTGGCTGTTGTCTCTGCATAATTTCACCAGCATTAATTCCTTCTTTATTAAGCACTTATTCTTAGCTACACTATGACAAAATCCAACTATGCTCAGCTCTTAGAGAAGATGGAGTACGTTTCTGCAGAAGAATATGAGCTAATGCTAAGATGTCCACATCTCTCTAAGAGGGCTGGTAAATTATTCCTTCATTTTCAAGTTTACTGAACACATCTATGTACTTCTGTCTCAGAAAACTAAGACCCTGTGCAATCACTTATTTTCTACTTGCTTCTTAGCATAAATGGGTATAAATGTTTCATGAACCATAAATGTTTCAAGAAAAAGATAAATGTTGAGCAATTACAAATGCAATCTTCCTCCATTTTAATGTGGTATCTGTTTGCACAAAGGGCAGATGGATCACTTTGAAACTGTACATTTGCATAGTGCCAGGTAAGTACCATGGGCACTGGGGAATAAGTGCCTAGTCTTGCTCCCTGTATAGTCTGTTCTTTCAAAAATATTCTGAAGTTATTATTTGTTTGCTAGTTCAATAATAGAGTTAAAGATAATTCTTCTAAGTAGGAGTGCATCAGTTGTCCTAGCTTTGATACAGGGACAATCATCTGAATCAGTGTCTGTTAACAGAGAAATTACCCTTGCTGGGAAATATCTGAGCAGTAATTTCTTTGGATAATGTGTAATAACTGGGGATAATCAAGGAAGATGTGAGTGTAGGGAAGCACATGTTACAGCATATACAGCTCTCCTCAAATGTAGCTGTAAGTAAACCGATCTTGAATTTTCATTGTATTGTTTCGATCTTGTACAGAATATGCAAATGCCTTGTGAAAGGGTTCTAACATACTCCTACTGCTCTAAAAGTCTTCTGTATCTTCCTCCAGAACACTCCTGGGCCAAGCCTACAAGACATCTAAAAATACCACTTGCTTTTTGCTGGACAAGGGAAGGAAATATAATACATTCACAGGCTTGATACTCATTTGAGGGTTTTTTTCACTACTTCAGTGGGTATTAACTAATTTATATTAGTAAGGGGCTTTTTGATAATTGGAAACTCATTCAAACACTTTCTTCACTTCTGGGAAAAAGATTTCCAATAAGAGTTTTAGAAAGCTCAAGTTGATCTTATTTACTTTAAGTGAAAAAAAAAAAATTTAAAAAAATCAATACCTCTCGGGGACATCTTGTTTTACTTCTCAGAAAGAAGAGGCATATTCCCATACCACTGCATTTCTCTGAAAGAAGCCAGGCTACTTTTCCTAAGTTTTTCCTTTTCCTGGTACATATGCTCTGGGGGAGCAAGACATCTATTGAACTTTGGCGTTTAGAGACTGCTGAGCTGTACAGTGATCTGATTATGCAGTCAATTCCTTTGGGAGCCACTAGGCTACTGGATTTTCAGTGTATTTATGTATCTGTGTGCTGCAATGTGAACGTGAAGAGATAATCTAAATCGCCATCTATTCTGTTGTTACAACAGCCCCCAGCAAAGTTACTGTTTCCATTAAAAATAGTGTCTGGTATGATTAAAAAACCTCTCTAATATCATTTAGCTGTTTACAATTTCTGTTGTCACTTAAACTTGCTTTTCTTCTGATTTAGCCACTGGAGCTTAGTGGAGGCAGTCTGCTCCCTTACAGCACGTTGTCAGCACACTTGGGCTGCCCACGCTGGTCACAAGAATTCCATAAGTGTATGTATGGCTTGTGAAAGGCCTACAGAAATATTTTCACTCATGCAAAGTTTTGTATGTGTCCTTCTACTGAAAACAAAGTAACAAAACACCGAGTTTGAGATGACACCGTCCTTCCATCCTAAGGGATGAAGTCCTCAGAAAAGAATGCTGCTTGCAGATGGGAGAGCAAGGTTCTAAAACAAAAACAGTTTAAAAAAGTAAAACAGAGAAGTTGCAAAGAAGGGAAAACATGGAAAACGGTTAAGGAAGCCATCTCAGATCACTCAGGATTTAAGATTAATTACTTTCACAAATGTAATTTTTGATAGCTTGAATTCCAAGATTCAGCGATTTTAGTGGAAAGAATTTGTAACAAGCCATGGGAACTGCTGGATTTGCAGCAATTAAACATAGGCATGGGAAAAGATGTTTTGCTATGCAGTATCAGGGAGTTTGAGGTATTGTGCTAATCAAAATCTTGCTAATGTTGCTCCAATCAAAAATTTTTTGTGAAGCCTCTAGCACTTGGAAGACATTTGAGAAAAAAAAAGTCACTTCCTTCCCTCCATCTCTGGAGATGTGTGTGCCCCTAAAAAATATTTGTATCAACTGCTCATCATAATCCATAATTCAATTTGTTTATTATTATTTTTTAATTTAAAGCAGCATAAGTTTTTGATTTTCCCAGAACATTTCTGCTGTGGGAAGGTTACAGTATCTCTTGAGATCTGAACATTTGCTCTTAATGGTTTAAACCAAAGCTAGTGGCAGCTACTGATCACTCAGAACTACTGCCACTACAGCTTAACTTATGGTATTTCTTACAGAAATACAAAATACTATTTTCTTCTCACAATATTTTTTTTTTTAAATGAAGCGATCAGATGCAATAGTTGGAATGTACCTGCTGACTGAAAGTACAGCAAAACATAAGGTACATTCTAACATGCTAAAATGCCTGTGCTAACTTCCAAAATACTGTGCAAGGACAAGAGCAGCAGCGGGGAGTAGAGGATGCCACAGTGTTTGAAATCAGTTAGGAAAAAAAGAGCCTTATTGTGCTAACCTCTCAGAAAAGTATGTACCCTGGTGGGCCAACCTAGAGAAAAACAGGGAATGGCCAAAGTCTCCCAAGAAAGGAAAGGAACAACAGAAAGGAGCCCTAGTTTTCACATGCATTTGTAATAACCCCTTCTAATCTATAAATGCCTGATTAGCTCAAATGACAACAAGCTGTGTGCCCTCCAGCTCATATTTGTGACCGAAGTTTAATGAACCGGTGCTGAACCAAAAACAAGAGTAGGGGAAACAACAAAAGCATAACATAAAAATATAGAAAGAAAAATCAAATTAAGTGTAGTTGCAATTTCCAAATGACTAGGTCATGATGAGTAGGAAATTAGATTAATATGTGATTGTGCAAAGGTTAAGGAGTGGGACTTCTCTTCCCACACTTGAAGGGGAAAAAAAGAAAATGAAAAGATTTTTCCAGGTCAGGGTTTGTTTACAGTTATTAGGATTAAAGGTTGAAGGCTTATGGGAAAAAATGTGTCTCCAAGCCAATAGCTTCCCCTTTTTTTGGACCAGTTTAGTATGGCCTGCCATGGCTGCATCTATGACAACTGCAGAGCTGAAGCAGTTCTAGGAACTGACATGCCAGAGGGGAGAGCATACCACTGTCCCTGATCTACACTGTGTCTTCATGAACTTGGGAAAACTACAACGTTTATTTCATGCACATACAAGAAGACATACTCAGGTTTTTGGTGACCAACTTTCAGTCTCATGCTGTGTAATGCCATCACAAAGAGAGATTCATGCACTTTGCAAATACAGTGGTGCAGCCAGATACTTTCTCAGCAGAGATTTCCAGACTAGTTACCCCCCCACGCTCCACCCCGATCTCCCTGTATATGTACTAAGTTTGCAGCCTGGTGTGTCAAGGGTCAGCCAGCTGCTGCAAGGGAAACCAGGACAGGGAAACCAGGATCATCTTTTCCTGAGAGGGAACTTACCATAACAGCTCTAGAACTGTAATTATTACCAACTCAACGTCCTGGCCATATGTATTACTCCTCTTCAGAATTCCCTTTTACATTCACATCCTACTTAAAATGGGATTTTATGGATGCATATGTAGAGACAGTGTAGTATAAAGCGCAAACTCCATCCACCTCAGAGAAAGGTATCTTTTGTTCTGTTGTTTTTACCTACAAAAGGACAGGAGGCCAGCCCTACACAGAGATTGCTCAGTGCCCAGGGCAGCTGCATCCTTAAACAAGTCAGCCATCCCAAGCAGACAACACTCAGGAACCTCTGTGACCTCAAATGAAATTTCCAAATACCACAGCCAAAATGAGAAGTGCTGCAGGTCACAGGGGAAATATTCCTAAACATATTGAGCACTGAACACCCTGTCCCCAGGGATTCCTTGTCATAAAAGCCCACACTGTCCTGCTGGAAGCTCATATCACATTCACAAGGTCAGAGCCTAAGCACTAGTGGTAATACTAAGCTGTAACATCTGGTTAATAGGAACAAAAATCCCCTCTTCTTTTCCCAAAATGCAGTAAAGAGGAGGAAAACCAGTCAAAACTGCACACACTCCTTTCTCCTGACTTCCACAGCAGACATGCATGCACACAGCTACAGCATTTCCCAGAGGGAGTGAAGGGAGAGTGCTGGCTGTGGCATTCCCAGACAGCTCAGAAACATTCATCACATTATTACCCAGAAACCGGTTTCCTTCTTAGGCCCAGGGCTGACTCGTGCATTTCAGCTTAAGCTCTATGAACTACACAAGTGTGTGGCTTCCACCTACAAGGATTATTCTGAGAGACTCTGCAAACACATGACTATCTGTCAGGAAAATGCTGCAGGTCTTTGAGCATCTGTGGGTCTCAAAAAGCCACTGCTGCTGATGATCAGGTACCAGCCAATCCTGGTCAGGAACACTCAACTGATGACTCACTTTTAAAAAAATCTTTAAAGAAGATCTTTGAGTGATATTCTACATAACAAAGTATATTTATTTACCTGTATTTCCCAGCACTCAAATAAGCAAAGGCAGATGCACACTGTTTAAAGTTCCATTAACAATACAATTTGCTTTTTTAAAGTTTCATTTGGTTATCTTCATTTTTGCACAGGGAAGAATGAAACGGTCCATTTAGCACTGGCAACAACCTCTTTCTGCACATACTTATTCTTGCATCTAAAATATGAAAGGCTTTCCTCAAAAACAAACCCCACTGTTAATTCTTCAAAACAGGTGACTGGATACTTGTGAGAATGACTTGGCTGATGTTCACCAGCAGCTCTTGGAAAAAATTATTCAATTACTTTTCATGTTAAACCACAATTAAGTCAGTTTGACAGAATGCAGAATAAAGAGGGCACTTCCACAGATCTGGCAGAATTAGCCAAGGAAAAATTCCTAGATAGTGTACATCGCAAGATATTTTGCCATGCAAGGGCACCCTCAAAAAAGGCTGAGTTTGTCCAGTGTGAGAATCAGAGCATTATTTGCTGGTGTGATAAACATGTGCTAATCACCAATATCGGCATTTGGAACTATCCATCATGCACGCCAGTCCAAACCAGACTTTCTTTTGTCATCCGTTTCACTTCATGAGAAAATACAGCACGCAAATTGCAAGGGGCAGTCAAGCAACAGACTGTAGGAAAGACCAAGGGTCAAGAGAGAACATGAGGGCCTGAGCAAAAAGTAGGCAACAGGATGAAGAAGGAGCTGCAGCATTATGACACGAGGTCATTCTAACACAATATACAGCCGTGTGATATGGATACTGTGCTTCTTCAGTGTGCTTCCAAAAACTCCCTCTCCCCTACCATCATTAAGAAATTCAGGAAACACTCTGCAATAGTGAGGATTTCCACTTACTCCTGACTGGAAAACTGCTCTACTGACTGTACAGGTTGTGTTGAAACTTGCTCTGTCTTCAAAGAATCACTTCAATTTGTTGGCAGGGTAAAGCATCCAGCCACTGAAGTGAATTATCCCGCTGAGTCCATAAAACTCCGAAAGTCTCTAAGAACTGCAGCCCTTATATTGAGGAGTGCCAAGCACTGCCTTGGACACCCCTCTTTTGTACAGGCATTACACAGATCCCTTTCCAACTCCAATTGTACACTCCAGCGGAGGCCGCGTGCTGACTGCGCTGCAGACTACATTCCTCAGCTCCCAGACTGTTCTGTTTGTTTTTCATCAGAAGCAACAGCCCAAAGCAATGGAAACTGTGGGAATTAGCTGCAGTGTGTGAAAACGCCATTTACAGTACTTCAGTGTTCAGGCCTCTCAGACAATACAAATTCCCCCCATATGGATGCCTGTTGCTAGCTAACCCCAGCTGGTACTACAGCACAAACCCAGAAGGATCCCTGGGAGCACTGAAGCCGAGCGAGCGGGCTGTCCCCCGAATGCAAATGGCAATTATCTCTCTTTTGCAGAAGGGGTAAGTCAGAGTAGAGGAAGGGAGGAAGGTACTGAGCTGCTGTGATGCTGTGGAATTCAAGGCTGCTTTGAAGGGAGCCTTCAAATAAACTTCTAGCAATTATACTGGTGCAAAAAATAGTGTAATGTGTCTCCTTTGCCTTATCCCTCTGAGGCAAGACTTTTATTCTACTACTCATGGTATCAAAAACCTACTGTAAAAGCAGTCAACAATATATTAATGCTCACCTAGGGAGAGGGGGGGTGAAAAAAGCTTATTTCCATATCTGTTCCCTTCTCTGTACCCTCCCTCCATCATGTAGTTGCAGACAGCAATATGAAGTCCCCTTCACCCTCTCAAGGCCGAAAAAGAGCCACCTCCCTCTGCTTCTCGTCTCCTGTCACATCAGGGTCTTCCTTAGACCAGGCACCCTTCTCTTACCTGACACTAACACAAACTGGGTTGCAGTTGGCCTCCCATGTCCCAGAATATCCAGCCGATGCCCACTGGGCTGCTTGCCCATCATGTCCACCAGGCCAGCATTCCTCGACATAAATCTGGGCTGAAGTTTTCTCTACTACAAGAATAATTCTGGATATAAATTTGGAGTTTGTGTAAAATCCCTAACTCTCAGAGTACACGGAAAAAGAGGTACCCTGTGTAATGTTTCATTTTGCTAGCTTCCTGTTGTCAGGATGCCAGGAGGATGTGGTCTGGGAAAAGGAGAGATGGATTTGTTCATGCAGACAACAGTTGCCAATTCGAGTGAGAAATGCCGAGCTCCACAGAAACTCCAGCGGAACCAGCGATGCCCGTGTGGACTCCAAACTGCGCTCACCCAGCCAGCACCAGCCAGGCTGGCTGTACATTCACACCAGGAAGCACAAGTCTTTAGGAGATTTTGTGTTGTGCAATATTGTATAAATATTTTTAAAGCTACAATGACCGGTTGAAACCCCTTGGCACTGGAGGAAAGGCAAGAATTTCCATCTAAACTTTGGTGTACAGTTCATTTGAGCAGCCTGAGTAGACAACAGTATTGCCTTAAGTGGTATTAATCTAATTTCCAAAAGCAGTGGGAAAACACCCACGTGCACTGCTCACTGAGGAATTAATGTAAAAGAATTCAGAGAAGTTGTCTGACCTTAAAAATGTTGTGACAGACTAAATAGCCCACATTTCTGCTGCTTCTTGCTATACAATGCCGTGCCATTCCCGATTCCTAAAAAATAATATATTTTTATAATTTGTTTCTTGTCTCTTGAAAATAATACTTCAGCTTTTCACCTTCAACTACATATAAAAGCAGAGAATGACACAGTGCGTTTGAAATACTTCAAGCTAAAAATAACTGTATTTTCCTAAAGCATTAGTGCAATCCCCATAAAAGAAAAGAAAACTGGTAGTGCCTTCAAAGTTAACTGCTTGGGCAAAAGGACTGACACACTACATCAGAGTTGTAGTTGCTCAGAGAAACTGAGAACATTTGCTTGCGGTCCTGGGCAAACTGTAACCTGGGACAGACAGTTTACAGTACAAAACCTGCAGAAATGCCAGCAGGAACCATATCCAATGAATATGAGCCACACCAACACCACCACATGCCAAAGGTGCAGGCAGGCAGCAGCTTAGCAGTGCTTCAGGCTCTCCTGCTTTAGCCTGCAGTGAAAGCGCACGCTGGTTTTGTGACCTTTTCACAGAACTGGTTCACTGAATTGCATCTCTTCATGTCTGCTTTGAATCAAGTGGCATAACAAGAATGCAGTATGCCCAGAATAATTTTAAGTTTTCAAAATTAACGCCAATGAATGTCAGCACTGCTTCCAAGCCTTTTCCACAGCATTCACAAATGGTTTAAATACACGGAAAATGATCAAGTCCCAGACCACTGGCATCTTCCAGTGTTAGACAACTCCAGGTTGCTAAGTATTTGGCCATACTGACCAGAAGAAAATAATAGAGTGGTAAAAAAAAAACCAAACAAAAAACCCCAAAAAAACCCCATGATAAGAAATTAATGATAAATGCCAATTAAAAGTAGTCTGTAATTTGAAAACACAAACTACTTTCCCCTTTAACTTCATCAGTATCTCAAGCACAGGCACCAAGAATCTGACCATGTGTAAATCAGTATTTTCTCACCCAAATTTTTCATAAACAACAGATAGATGCTGTTTTCTCAGTTGTTCATCCAGGAGATGCAGATCAACCCTCTTGGGTTGCAATGGGGAAAGTAACAGAGGACAGATAAACAGAAGAACATTTTCAAATTCTTCTCCTTCTCCACTGAGAACAATGGCAGAAAAAGGGTATCAGGCATTAAGAAAATATTGTAAAAAAAAATCTCTGTCAGTCTTTCAAAGAAATGCACAGTACTTCATTATCTTTGTGATCATAACTTGACTTTAAAACATGTACATTACTGAAATATGTAATGTTTATTCTCAATCTCAGCATTTTCACTAAAACTTTTATTAGAAGGACTCCATAAATGTCGGTGAGGGATTCAGAAATGCAGTGGAGTGGACTGATTAGTTATAGTAAGTAGCAAATCGTGATATTTTAATCATCTTTGCATTCCACTGCATGCATATTTCAATGTCTTTAGAAATGTATGTGAACTACTTCTGTCCTCATACATTACAGGAAATATGAACTGTGAACACAAATCAGAAGACATAACACTATAAACACAGATGGACAATTTTATCTCCTTGCCTCTTCTAAGTTCAAGCTCACTGGTTATTAACTGCCAATCTCTTCAGACAGTTGATTCTCTGGAGACGTTTTAATAGCCTAAAAGAGCAACTGTTTCTCTACACAGGAACTGAGAGGAGTCTGGCTTACCATTTATTTCCCAAGCTTCCTGGCTTCTCTGTTTTCTTGAGCAGAACAAGTTCAACTAATCGAAATAGCAGGCCCACGGCAGTACTGTCTTCCCATTAATGGGAATTTTAACTGATACTGTTTCAGTTACTGATGTTTCAAAAATAAAAGAAAAATTGTATTTTTAACATGTTTATTACATCTTCAGGAGCAGAAAGCAAATGATTTTGCACAGGCACTTTTATAGATAATTCAGTCTCCCACATTGGCTTCCTCTGTGGTGACTCTGAGTTCTCCAGCAAGCTATGAATTACATTATCTCTGAAGTTTTAGGTCCCAGGGCTCCATTTACAAGAGTGGGGCCTTTTCTGGTTTTTGCAATTTCCTAGCTTCTTCTGGGAAGAAGTGCCCATTCCATGCTGACCCTCCGCAAACAGATTTTCCCACCAGATTTATTAACTCTATTCTAGTTGTCTTCCAGTCTCCATCTGGTGCCTGGAGTGTGTGTGTCTGTTCAGGCACATGTATTCAGAGGTTTCTGGTCTAAGAGGGCACATGCTTCGAATGTATGAAAGGCTTAGGCACAAAAACATCACATCCATGTATCCCTAACACGGATCCACAAAAACCTAAGCATAAAGACTGTGACCCTGAGGTATTCCCAAGAACACACCCTGCCCTGAGACATGCTGCCAGGATGATGATTTCAGTCTCCTAAGCTGTATGCATCTAACAATATTTAAGCTGTTTTAGTAGTTTGAAATGGCACAGGGGCACTCTTATCTTTTGTGACTAATGACACAAGTAGGCAACACTTTTTCAGATTTCTAGTCATTTAACTAGATAGTCAGTCAACTCACTCCTTCTTTCCCGTCTAGCTCTAACTCTCAGCCATTCTGAAGCTACTCATGAACTTAACATCTAGAATTTAGTTAGGTGCACATAGTGTCTGCCACACAGAATTGCCATTTAAATAAGGAGCATAAGAGGTTATCACAAAGAATTGCCAGGATGCCAGGCTAGAATTCATGAGTATGTAATTTTCCAATGCAGACATGGAAACAGTTTTGGAGGGTTCCCATGTTGTATAGGTAAAGCCATTCATTTTTCTCAACAAGCAGTAACGTGCTGGCACCTACCCAAAGAAAAAAGTGAGCATATCCAAGTTATTTTCCAAGAGAAGCGTGACTTATATTGCTTCCCTCTTAAAGGCATGGTAACTAAATCCTGCCCAACTACCCATTAGGCTCAACCATACTCTTTGCAGGGCAAGGCCCACGTGGGGTAGAAATGAAAGGTCATATTGCACCCAGAGCCCAAACCTTCTTGCTCTCTGCAGAAATCTGTTACCTTTCATAGTTCCAGCCTTAAAATGGCCTGTGCAGACATTTTTGGGCCCAGTATAGGCCTTCTTCAAACCACAGCTCGATCATACACTCAGCTGTTTACAACAGTGCCTTAAAGCCAGCACAGGGAAGGGGAAGAGGCAGGCAGTAAGTGTCTATGAAGGGTATTTCTCTCTCATTTAATAAATCTTTACTAAATCCTCAATAGATCTTTTTATCTCTTTTATAATAAGTCTCTTAATGAATAAGCCTGGAAGAACAAGGCTCAGCAGACTGGAAAATCCCAGCTTATATCGTGTTTTCCTCTCTTCCACACCTTATGGCAAATCCTTTATTGTTCAGGGTACCTAAAGCCCGAGCTGGTGGCAGGGCTTCCCTATGCATGGTACACAAATCTTAAGGACTTTCATACAGTGCTCACATTCTAACATCTTAGGGCATACTTTCTGCTTCACAGGCAATACTTTCCTTCAGGGCTGAAGGAAAGTATTGTGTCAGAAAGGAAGGGCTTGTTGCATGCGTGCTACTAGCAAGGGAAATACTTATGGATCACATCATTTAATTCCAGGCTTACAACAGGCTTAGATGACCACTGCATATACCACTGCTATAAGGCAGCATAAAAGGCATGACTCACAGCCAGAAAGAGTGCTTTATTTACCAATTTATCCCTGCCTCAGTCTGGTGACACCCAATGACCTTCATGTTTAATAGAACCGAGTTTTTAAGTGCTAATAGAGCAGGCACAGCTCTCTTCTCCAAATGTGGGCACACAGCAACCTCCCTGCCAAGGCTACACTGAGAACACAATTACACACACTGGGTCTGCCCTTTCCTTCATGTTGGACAAATATCACATACCTCTAACAGGTAACAAAATTCATGCCATGCCCAGTACTCTAGGAAACAATCTTTAAAACTGGATGCACATTCATATACAAACCTTAATGGCTTCAAAGGAACAAGTCCAGAGTTATGTAAAGGCAGCTGCAAGGCATGTGCCTTATTTTCTCTGTAAAATGAGTTTGAATTATTCATTGAATAGAATTAATAAACAGAGTATGATAAAATCCCTCAGACATTTTAGGTCTTAAAAGCAAAAATGTATTAATAAATCAAATTATAAAAACCTATTCACATTTTTTGTCTTAATAATGCAGCATAAACTGGGATTATCTATCCTGTATAAAAGCTTTTTACTGCTATGCTTTTACTTTATCAATGAAAAACTGAAAGGCTAAGCCTTGTTTTGCCTGTGTGTCTTCAATACCAGTCATGCAAACATCCAAGTTTCTAACTGTATCACAAAACTATTATCTGTAGGTATATCAAATATCCCATGAATGCAACTTGGCTTACAGTCAAGAGAGAATAAAACTTAGAAGGAATTAACTTTCCAGCTATTTTCCAGTGATGCTAGTTCAATTTCTCTTTTATTTACTTTCTGAGTTAATGTAAAACTTTCAAATGGCCTCCAGAAATATCAGCTTTGGGGAACACAAGTGTCCATCTGGCACCACAAGTTGCAGATATGGACTTTCTCCCCTAGAAATTAAAATATGTTTTCATAAACCTAAACTTCCTTAGGAAAACTTGCTGTACTAAAGCATTACTACTTTCATTTGTCAAGAAACATTTGTCTTGGAAAGGATCAAGATAACATTTATATGGCACTGAAGACAAATATATTCTCCCATGCTAGATCTTTAGGCTACATTCCTACTCCCAGAAAAAAAAATATCTGTCTCCTTGGGAGAAATAACAAGCAGACACAGCTGAAAGGACCTAAAAATCAGACAATGGCCTAATACTAATTATGTTATGAAGAATATATTGGAGGTGGAGGTTTTTTCAGCTGCTGTCATACATTTTTGCAGATCTGAATAACTGAGCTAATAATTATTTAGAAGGTCAAGTAATTTCCTACAGTGCAGCAAGTGAATAACCATCCAGGCCAGATGCAGACTGGAGACCCTCTCTTTGACATGTCTTGTCAGTGGGGGCTTTGCATTTGCATTAGCTTTTCGTGTAAAAAAAATACACCAGCTTGGGCTTGCTTTGTGTGTTGTTTCTGAAACAAGCAGCACTAATTAAATTTACACTACCAACAAGCAAGGAATGAAAAGGTCCAAGCATTTGGAAGAGGATGACCACATGAAGAAGGAGGAGAAAAAAAAAAAGGAGACAACAGAGAGGGAAGAGTCTTAGCAGTAGCAATTTTTCTCACACTTATCTGGCCAGCACTATTTCACTCCAGCAAACATTCACTCCTGAAGGAGAACCATGGTTGGCTTTTGCTTCCAGTGAGCCTGTGCAATCTGAAATGGGACATGTGCTCCTGACACAGCTGCAGAAGGGCTACTCAGCACCAGAAGGCAGCAGTGTTTGACCAAAACGAGTCAGCTAAAGGGAGCTGGACAGTGTCCAAACCTCCTCACCTGCTGATGATGGAGAACTATAGTTGCAAGCAATGTCAACACCCTGGCGCCTACAGTAACTCTGCTTTTTTTAGTCCCAGTTAATAGCACGGCACTGAAACACCTGAGCGACTCAAGCCAAGACTTTAGCTGGTTACTGTTAACAGCAAGGGTTATCTCACTACCAGGTAAAAATGTATAAACCAAACTGGCTGTCAGTATTGCCTCCAGTCAGTAGTGCTCCACCAACTGTGTAAACCGACCTTTGCGGGCACCTGCCGTTCCACTGCTTGGCATGTACAAGGTGCTTCAGCTGGGAAAGCCTGAAAGCACAGGCAGACCCCACAAGGGCTGCACAAGTGGGCAGCTGCCTGACAGGAAGGTTCACTGATAGCACGAAAGCAATTTAAGTAAGACCCACTACAACTGCACACACTGCAGGAGAAGAGCTGAGCACCTCATGGCCACCAGTGGTGATGCTTCAAGCTACACTGATGTTCCCAGCACAAAAATTAAGAGCAAGAGGAAGAAGGCCCAAGGCAAACAGCTGGCCCGGGGCACCATCCCAGGCAGCAGGGGACACTGAGGGAGGGGAGCTGAAAGGCCGCACCATGAGGGGCAGTGTCCCAGGACTGCAGAGAACAACTGTTTTATTGACCTGCATGTTTTGTTCATTTAGTATCTAACAGAAATCATTTAAAGTCCAACTTGTAGGCTTCCAGAATCCATATTACACCAACTAAGTGTTGGCTTCAACATTCAGAGTTCTGAGAACAGAAGCATATGTATCTGCTGGAGATTTCTTTACCAGTTTTCTCCCAAACCTTGAGCAATCTTGTTTTCCAGGCAGTGCAAACTAAGAAGAGAGATGTTGAAGCCTTCCCTTTAACTGTTAGACCTTATTCACCCAGACACTTCCATGGCTGAAACAGTGTCTCCTTCCCTCAGTCCCTCTACCGAGATGTAAAGAGTATTGTACCAACTTAGAGTGGCATCACCTCATTTATTGTCTATGCTTCTCAGAAGCTAAGAATACTCCCAGATTTTCTTCCCTCTGATTCCCAAAACAAATCCATGGAAAGGCATCCAGGACTTCTGAGACATCAGGTTGATGGTTAGATGCCTGCTATTCTTGGAAACACTTTGCCTACAGTCTCGCAGTTACTCCATCAGTAATGAAGTGAATCTAATCACTCTGCCATGAATCGTTGAGCTGATAGGCTATATTAGCTAGAAAGTACTGGGAGCAGCTGTTTATTTTAGTGCTATTTGAAGTCATTAAGTAGCCACACCACTAAATCATCTGAGGAGGGGAAAGGGGGGGGAGGGAAGTCAGCTCAGAGTGGGAAGCATTTGTACGTGAATGCCCTTTTTCTTCTGCTTCCTCCCATTAAAGGAACACAAAGTTCATCTTTGGCTGAGCCTCATGGGACACACTGATATGATTTCATAATATGCAGAACACTGTCAAATGGGCTGGCTGGTTAGATACAGGATAGGGCATAAATATCTGTATTTCCTTATTAACCCCCTTGAAAAATGTCTGGAATATCAAGAGAAAACATGCAAACCACCACCCAAACCCTTAAAACAAAATTCTTCCAGAGCCAGAATGAGGTCAAATTTTAGGTACAAGCAAAAAAGGTAAAGAACAGCTACATGCTGTCTTTGAAGTGGCATTTCTATAACTGAAAAATGCTTTAGAAAGATGAAACCACACTTGCTTCCTCATTTTAAAATATGATGTTCTTCTATATAGTAACAATTACATAAAAATTTATCTTTCAGGTAAAAAGAAATTCCTTTGTAGGGAATAAAAATCTTACACTATTGTTAGGTATGTATTCATTAGGGACAAAAAAGCTTCCCAGGAGGATGCCTGCATAGAAGATGGAGGCAGGAGTGGAAGAATTCTAATGTTGCACCATTTGTTTGAAGTTGCTGAAAACCGTCACCATGCAGATGGATTTTATCAATACTAGGCATAAATTCTGACCTCACAAAGGAGAAAGTGGTTTGTTTTTAAAACATATCATCATGTACATAAACAAACAATACCAAGTATACATACAGACATGTATTTATACACACACATCCCTTGTGCTGAGTATAAATAAACCCTGTAGATTCTTTCATTTTTAAAATTGGGTTCCTTATGACTGAAACAGGACCTGATCTTTGCAAACGCTGTTCTAAGTCAATTCCAGAGAAACGGTTTCTAGCCAGCAAAAGTGAAATCTTAGATTTTGTTCATATTTAAAGGTCAACACATTTCACAGGTAACTCAACCTCACAGTCCTTTTCTGTTTTTTGTTTTTTTAATTACAATAAATTATAGGCAAGGAACAGCTTAGAGAGGTTCTATAATGCAGAAAGATACACAAAGAACAACAGACTAACTTTCAATGTTACTGTTTGATTTTCTACTTAAGAACATATTCTCAGAGCTGCAGTATATCTTATTACATATAAGGCTTTTGGATGCAATCTGGAAATCTGAAACAGACTTCCTGACCACATGCAGTTATTCAAGACCCTGCAATGATTTTACCCCCCCCCCAGAACATTCACGTGGGGAAATGGGGGAGAGAGGATGTTTAAACAGAGCTATTACAGCTGAATTCAAAATTTGATACTTACCAGTTTTCAGCCTAAAATCCTCTTTCCCATTTCACTGTATTATGGTATTTTCCATAATATCCTGTCATAATTGGGCTGCTTCTTGTTTATATTGAAGTTGCTGGGAATTTTGCCACTGGGATCAGGAGTCAGATGTAATGCTGCAAAATTCTAAGTGGTGGTTTGCCAGACAGAGGTCATTAAATGTTTCCAATAGATCCAAAAAAAGAGAAGACACATTATAAGACTTTTAAAATATTTGGGAGATTGCTTCTTGCAAATCATTACTGGAATCAGTGAGCCAGACACAAGTAGGATCAACGCAAAAGCACTTGACTAAGTTATGTTCATCGGCATTAATGAAACCGTTTTAGTTATAACATTGCCTCTTATGAAAATATTAAAATACTGCCAGCTAAACATAAGAACAAGCAGGCCTAATAGTCTCTTGCAAGGTGCTAAACCACTAAACAACTTTGTGACAGGATTCTGATTTGTCACAAATTTCTGTTCCTTTTTAGGGAAAATTTATTTCAATAATAATATGCAGAAACTTAGCAGTACTTGATAAAAATGTAGATTTGTTTTCACTGAAAGCCAGTTTTGCCAAACATTTTGATGTATTTGATAGATGATGTATAGCAGCACAGACAAACACAGCTGCAGCTTCTCAGATCATAAATACTGACTTTCCAAAACAAGCTCTTATACATATCTGTCCACTTATTAATGAAACTACACGTAAAGAAAAGTGGTTCAAAGACCAGAAATTGTCACAGCATGGCCCTCCTGTTCATTCAAGCTCTATTTCCATCCCTCTGCAACCTGAAGTGGGATGTAACCAATTTCAAGTCAGGCTCACCTTTGATTCTGAGTGCATACATTTCTTTATCCAAGGCACTACATTACACACTTTTTTTTTTTTCTTCCTAACGCATACCTTTATTTACATTGCAAATACGCCAGAGAATGAGAAGATAGCTCTAGCTCAGCTAGGGCAAGGACCTGGCACAGCAGGCTGCAATCTGATCCCAGTGCCCCCAGAGAACTGTCATTCTCCCTCCAGCTCTACCACCCGCTCTGCTTATTTTTAATTAATCTTTAGTAATATGTTTGAAGTAGATTTCAATCCCATTTACCCTGCCAAACACTGATCAAGTACTGTCCATCACACTGCACAGGGGAAGCAGCACCCCCAGCTTCTCCTGACAAGTCCATGCCTGTACCCATATATCTGCATGCTCTTCTCTCTCCCAAGGCTGTATAGCTGGAGGCAAATTCTCCCACTCCAAGTTTGCACTTCTGCTTTGGATTTTCTGTTATGAATTGAACTTGCCTATTCAATGGAGTCAGCAAGAGACAGGCCTGACTACAGCATTCTCCAGTTTTCCTGAGGCAGCATCATTAGCCATAACATTAAAACAGGATAACAAATCCAAAAACTACAAGTAAAATGTTTGCAAAAGATAATTAATTAACCTCAGTTTAAGAGTTATGTTTCTTTTCCTTACATCAAATAGGTGAAACACTTGTTAGCATAGTATGGCATCTGGAATGTTTATCCTAACCACAGAATATTTACATGTTTAATGGAATGGGAAAAGAACAAAAATCAAAACAACCCTCCGGGTGCCCAGAGTTCATTTGGGGCCAGACTTCCAAGTATTCACAGAGCTACAAAGAGATTAAGGTCAAGTGTCACAACAAAGACTTAACATTCAACAATCTTCACTAACTGTGTGGGTGCACTTCCCTCTGAAAAGAAGAGAGAATCATCCTCTTCAACATAAGCTAGTTTTGAAATATATTAATACAAGGTAGAACATTTTATTATTATTATTATTATTATTATTATTAAAAATGTAATACGCAAGTATTCAATAAAGGTTTTTCCGTAAGAGCTGCATGTGAACACACCCTAGGTAAAAAAAATCTGTATTCATATAGTACGATCAGCCACAGAAATGCTGTGACCACAGCATGAAGCATCTCTCTTGAGCATGCACAGTTCTGTGTAAAATATTAAGTCTAGCTTTTTCCCAGTACTAACAGAAAGATTATGGCAATGAACTATAAGCAATGTTTCAGGACTGAGAATGGTATTTCTGATCCAGTCAAAAACACTGTTTCAAATTTACCCTCTCTCCTGCAGTTGATTGCTGTGACCCTCAGACACCACTGCTAGCCCTGCACCACACCAGGGCTCACTGAAGTGAGCAGGACACTGCCAGCCCCAGAATTAAGATGTGGTAGTGCTGAGCAGAAGACTAGAAGCCTAAAAACTTGGCATTTGTCAGGAAACTTGCTTCTGGAGATACTTAGCAGAATGGCTGCTTTGACGTGGCTGGGAGCTGAGAAAGCGTATCCTCCTGGATCTCCTACAGAGACTCAGATGTAGAAAATACTACAAGACACATGTAAAAAGTAAAAGTCTTTTTTTAGCACTCTGTTTTGGCGTAGCAATTTTTGTGCCATGAGCCAGTGTTGGTTCTATTCCCACTGCAGCTCATTAGCCTGAATTTCTATGGCAGTTATGAAGCAGTATTTATGTTACAGTTTGGAAGCCTCTACACTCTCCTGCACACATCACAAAAGGAGAGGAAGAGGTGGGAGAGCTGCCCGTTGAGGCTGAGAGCAATTTCAGAAGACCATCTGTTGAGCAGCAACACAAGGAGAGCAACCCCACTAGAAAAACACCACTTGTCAGGACATGTTGCAGATGGAAAGAAAATCTGAAGTGTGTTGTACCTCAGGTGAACTTTTCTAACACCTCAGCATTAAAGCGCTCTCTCAAATCTCCAAGAGCCTTCAAGAACAGGAGAGAACTGTTCCCTAGAGAGGAGATATAGCCTGTCCAATTTTAGAAACAACAGTTACTTTCCAAAGGGGATGCAAGAGACGATCACAATTTATGAAAACATAACGTGAAGACGATGCATAATTTTCCGTTTGGCTACTGTTCACAATGCAAAATATGCTCAGCAAATAAACACATTCACAAATATAGAAAAATAATTTGAACAAATTTAGCAGTTTTATGGCATTTATATGCACGACTTTAAAGAATCCACTTTATCATTTGATTCTATAATTTTGTTTTGAGCACATTTTTTAATGTTTTTACTTATATTCCATTAACTACTTCCATCTGCTGTGTGGCTGAACTACTGGCACCTTTCAGAAGGTGGGCTTTTTCTAATTAACTTGATTTTTTTTGTATGAATTAATTGTTCTTTATACCTGTTGTGTGCCAGCACTTTTTAAAAATTCAGTCTAGCAGCAAGACTGAGCTTTTTTTAAACCCTAATTGTTCATCATGCCAAATGGTTACAGCAGCTCCTGTACTACCTCAAATGCTCTCCAATTTTCAAGTAACCCTGGACAACAAGAGACCTACAGTATCATTAGCATAGTATCACTAAACTAGTCTTGTTAGTTATAAGATAGCATAGAGAGCATTTTGGATTACAAGTGCCTACCAGAAATGCAACTGGAAAGCATTTTAAATAAATCAAGTGGGGAGAAAGTGAGCAGCCCACTGAAACTTAAACTTACGTTCATATATGAGAACTTTTTGTTCGCACAAATCAGTGGGTTTTCAAATTTCAAAGTAACTTATAATTTTAATGCAAATTGAAGAAACTCTTTATGTATTCTCTTCTTGTAATACATATATTAATTAAAGACAGATCTATATGCCTGTCAAGAGAAAGGGAAAATGGTCCTCAAGTATAGAAATCACCTGCTGCCTGTCATAACTTGTCAGCTTTGAGATTATACTAGTGGGAAATCCTATTAAGCATTCATTGTCTTTACTTTCCAGCCAGTTTTGCTTACAGGACCTGATATAACATGTAAGGATGCCCATGAAAACTCTCCATTTGTCTGGGTTACTTTATATTGAGTGAAGTCTTTTTAAAGGAATGATTCACCTTGGTAAACTGCTGGCATAGCTGAGATACACTAGTTTGACACAGCTAGTAATACATGGAATCAATTCTTCCTGTCTTTCCAGCACATAGCATCATGGTTTTATTTTAGTTACCAAAATACATGTTTTCCTGTCTCTGTCAGCTTGGTATTATTCACAACTGTGAGTACAGAACAATAAAGTCAACATAAAAATGGCACTCAGCACCCTTACATTAGTTCTGCAAGGTTCATGACTTGATCATTTCAACTTACTAAATTTAAGATATCTCTGCAGTTTCCCTACTGGCTTCCTGAAAAGATTATCATTGCTCATGTTTAATTTCTGGACATAAACTAGTCACACAAGAAAAAAATTACAGCAATAAAGTGAAGAAACACTGGATGTTTTTCTGCTGAGAAACATGCAGTGAGGAGATGACGGATAGATTAAAACTGAATTCCCCAGCTTGCAAGTCAAGGCTTGGCTCAGTTCTTCCAAGTCATCATACACACAACTATGGGACTTCACATAATTTATTAGGAAGTTGACTACATTGCTGGGATAAGTTTAAATTAATTGCACCAAGGCCAAACTCTCTTCTCACTCACAGTGAAGAAAACGCAGGATGACTTCAATTCACATAGACACTGTAAGTAAGACAAAATACAAAACTTTCTTTAAAAAAAAGAGCATCTGTAGCTGAATGGGGCACATTAAGTTGAGCAGGACGAATGTGCACTATAACTACGCACACCAGCAAATACAGGTGAGGTGACCAAGTGTATCTGGTGACAGGATACCTTGTTGTTTGCCCACTGAATGAATTAAATAGACTTGATCATCCAATACAGAAACAAAACCAGAGTAGGAAAATGTTGTCTGGCTTTTCAAAGGTATCTCAACAGCTCCAACCACTCATCTTCAGCCCACCCAAGATTACTGCTGTGAAAAATACATAGAAATCCCACCTCTTCTTCAAAATATCATCCTAGTGCATTATCATGGCTGGGCTTCGCGAATGAAGATTTGGGGAGGGCTCTACCCACGTTTGTTACAAGCACACTGGTGGCTAAAAAGGCCAATATGAGATAGACATGTCTGGTTGCAAAAGGCACAGCAGAAAGACTCCTTAGGTGGTAAATTCTGCAAGACACGATTCTTTCTGTGTTGTCTTTTCTCCTCAAGAGTGATCCTGCGTGCGTTCTCAAAGGAGACAGCAGCGTTATAGATGCTGTGTCTCCAGGCCTCCCAACTGGAGGCCAGAGTTGACCAGTTATGTTGATCAATATGGCCAAGACTGAGATGTCGTTTCAGGGAGTCCTTGTATCTTCTCTTCAGAGCTCCTCTCTTGCAGCAGCCGGTGGCAAGTTCACCATAAAGCAAGATCTTAGGGAGGCGGTGGTCCTTCATCCTGGAGACGTGCCCTGCCCAACGCAGCTGTGTTCTCAGCAACATGGCCTCAATACTTGTGACTGCTGCTTGTTCTAGAACAGATGTATTGGTCACATAATCTGACCAGTGGATGTTTAGGATTGTACAGAGGCAGTGTTGATGGAAGCGTTCTAGGAGACGCAGGTGGTGGCGGTAGATGACCCATGATTCAGATCCATATAAGAGAGCAGACAGCACTATGGCTCTGTAAACACTGATCTTTGTACTTTTCTTCAAGTGTTTATTTCGCCAAACTCTTTTATGGAGTCTTCTGAAAGCACTCTATGCCTTTGGTAACCTGTTGTCTATCTCTCCGTCAATCTTACCATCCGAGGAGATGAGGCTACCTAGGTAATTAAACTGCTGGACTGATCTGAGCACTGATTCGCCAATGGTGATCAAATGAACAAGCTGTGCTAAGGATGTTGCACCTGTTTTCCAAAAATATTTTTTATCTTCAAGTAAAGAACTGTACTCCACAAAAAAAAAAAAAAAAAAAAAAAGGCATCTATAAAGCAGTAAGTCTTCTTGCCATGGGTTGTCAGAACAGGTAACAGGCATGGAAAGTGCAAACTTTGAGACAAATACAAACAGGGAACAAGATATAGCTGTGACTACAAGTGAGGGTACCTGCTCACCACACATCAATTCACCCCACTAGGTTCTGCATGTGTCTACAGTGACATTGGGAGGAGTATCATTAACACGGGCTAAGGCTTAAGCATCCCATTGAAACTTGAAAAGTCTAGCTTGCTTAGCAGCACCAGGAAAGGCTGGCTGGGATGTACAGCAGCCTGTTGTCAAAAAACTCACTAGCAGGGTGATGACAGGATGGAGCATTAAGATGCTCTTGATGAGAGAGGGCAGCTTTCCAGCCTTATCTGGGTAGAGCTGCCCTAAAACAACTCCTCTGGACCGCTGTGGCCACAGAGTGGGAGGCTGCAGAGGGCAGCACTGCCATGCACTTGGCTTGCATTACCCATCCCAGTACAGCAGAGGCAATAAAAATGAAACATGAACTTTATTAACCTCATGGCTGCATGGATTGTAAAATTTCCTTGACTTCAAGATCTCCCTGAAAACTCTTAGTGGACTAGGAGTGGACTCTTAATGGTATCAGATTTTGTACATGCTGACACTGTAACTGGCCCTTGACAATGAAAGCTGGGACAACACCCCTTTCAGTCCTGCCCATGTGCCCCATCGTGAGATTTTCGGGAGTAACATTTCTTGCGAGGCTGCACAAAAGCTTTGGTCGCTAAGACCAGAGTGGTTTGCAAAGGGTAAGTGGGATGTGGAGTGGCCAGAACAGGACTGGAATTTGCCAAGTCTTAGAGATCACAGTGAAGGCAGAAACTCAGCTAATTGTGCTGTGGCAGAAACTTAGCTATTTCTAAGGCAGGAAGATGTAGAAGAGAGGAAGCAAAGACTCATCAGGGATTAAAAGGGGATCAAAATTCTTTCCTTTAGCAAGACAAAGCTAGAGCTGGAAAAAGTCACCAAGTACAGGAACAGCCAAAGGCCTGGTGACAATACCACTGCTTGCTGCCACAGGATAAAAAATCTGAAGGAAATTGGAAGCTGCAGCAAACAAGCGGTGCTCTCAGCTAATTGCCTGGCACCATATCAGGGCAGAGTTCAGACTGTTTACAAGGTCTTTACTATTACTTTGTCATTCACTTCAGCAGAAATACAAGATGAACTTAGAAAAGCTGATCTATGTGTATTTAGATTAATTTTAAGCATAGAGAAACTATTCAGTAGGTCCGTTTAGTAGGAGAGGGTTCCTTTGTCATACTGCAGAACAAAGTATTGCTGCAGAGCACAGAGAGAGGTCGTGCATCACTGCCTCAGATGCAGAAAAAATCCATCTTAGATTCAAACCTCTTTTTGTGTAAGAGCTGGCCAAGATTAATCACTTAAGTATATAAATTAGTGAAGTGATCACTAGAAGAACTGCCACACACTTCACATTATATTGATCTCACTATCTTAATTTTCACATTACTGTTAGAGAGATTAGGAGTTCTGCGGAGCAGTAGGGCTGACTGAACTATAACAATGAAATGCTTTAAAAAATAATAACAATACTGACATTAAAACAAATAAACAAACAAAAAAAATAAAAAAAAAAGGAATATGGATGGTGACCAATTAAAATGACTTTAAGTTCCAGTTCACCTAACTCAGTAACATTACACTTGTCTCAAATTCACTCATAGAGTAAGAAGCACAAAACACCTAAGGAAAAGCATTATGCATTACTGCATTATTTCAGACATGAAGGCTATACCAAGGGCTAACAGGGTTTGAGGGGTGTCACACATGTCACAGAATTAAAAGAAAGCTGATGCATTAAGAAAGCAGCTGCAGATCCAAAATTACTTAATGGTACTCCAAGAACATAAACCTCAGTTATCCCAGAGCCGGCGCTGACACTCTTTGCCAAACCTGTCTGGACTGTGGTTATATCACTGAAGAACGTAGGAGGCCCAAAAGATTTCAAGTGGGATATGACTTTCACGTTTTTCTTCTCCCATCATCTGCATGTGTGGAAAAAGCTGTACTCAAAACAAAATAAATCAACATATACACATACACCTATTACAGCACGTTCTTTAAGAGAGTCCACTTCTCTGCAAATCTACGTGGCTTTAAAAAGACTGACATATACAAAGCATCTGGGGAATCTTCACATGGGTTTTAGCACACTGGAGCCTAACTCACCTTTGACAAGGCTTTTAAATGACAGTCACAAATACACGTTTGGAGTCAAGACAGCACTTAGAGAATTTTCAATAAAGGCTGGTTAGGTATCAGAAAAATTTACAAAGATTAATAATATGGAACCACAGTAAACGGATTTGCAATCATTTGTGGCAAAATACTGCTCTTCAACCCATGCAGATTGTGTCTAGAGATACACAGAAAGAACAGTCCTCTCTGAAGGAAATACCTGCTTCTTCACAGGCCCAGATCCTGCCATAATGACAACTTTTTAAAGAAGCATGCCAGGATCGTTTACATGCCCATGATGCTGATTTCTTGCCACTTTGCAGGAAGAACTACTGAATGCTATAATTCAGTATTCAGGTGTGGTGCACCATTTTACATATTCACAGTAAATTTTTATTTTTAATTAAAGGGGAATTATGTAAGACACGCCTTTTTTTTATCATAAGGCAGCACAGATATTAAAAAAAAATATGAGACACTTCAGTAATCAAAAAATACAGTATGTGACAGGTAATCCATTTCTTGTATTGCACTACAGATGAACATCTAGGTTCTTTATTACTTTCAAGCTACACTCACACTGTAATAATATCTCAAAAACTGTGAGGCAATTATGCATGATTTCAGGAAAGTAAAATGATAATTATCTGAAAGGTGCCAAAACATATCCTTAACTATTCCATTCCCCATCATTTCTGGGCCACATACAGCACAGTGAAAAAGAGAGACAGCAAGGAGAGCCTCACTTTATCTAACACCTGTAGCTCATCACCACCTGGTTGCAGTGCATCTAGCAATACATGTCAAAAAGAAAAATAGACGTCCAATAAACAGAAGGGGGGGAAATTTGGAAGAGCTAAAAATGGCAATGACTTCAGATATCTATCACTGACAGAGCTATGACCCTTCTATCAGTATCATCCAAAATGGAACAGATGGAAGCTAAATGTGCTTTTATCCATCCCAAGCCCATAATGAACTGCAGGCTGCCCTCCCTGCCTGAATTCTCTTTCACCATTTCAGAACTGCTCGTCTGCAATATCTCAAACAGCCGTGCATGAAGATTTTATACTACGGCTGTTCTTTTACCTTTACCATAACTTAACTTGACATTTCATTGATAAGGAAATAACAAGGGTATGGCAGAAATATTTCATGATCCTCCAATATAAACACTCCCCTTTATACATATTTTTAGTAGCCCACTGCTTAATTCCATTATTCATTCTTCTTAGCTCCAATCATTATTTTATCTCACACCTGGATTTTTCTGTTTGGTTTGCCTGCTGCTAGAAAGTACAGTCTCCCACCTCTGTGACATTTTATTCTCATAGCTGAGATGCCAGTAATTTTGTTCTCTGAGCAAAGATAGATCTGGTGGTTTAGGCAGTTTATTTGGAATTCTTCCTTAAGCCCCTACTCTCTTCTTTCTGTCTCTAGAAAATGAGGTGCACACTTAAGAGATGACAGTAAGCCACAACACAAACTGAATGGCATGAAGCTGCAGGTGTCATGTCCTTCTGAAGAAAACCAGCCTCTGGTGTATCTAATCTTGTTTGGGGATGTTTATCCAATTTCAGCAAGGTCTCCACCGAGCTAGCTCATCCTCTCATCAGCCTGTGTAAGCCTCCTGTTATTACCACTCTAACATTACTAAGAGCTTGAATGTTGTTACAGTTCTTGACAGGCACATTATTCCACTGTGGTTTGGGAGCCCCTTGCTGGCCCCTCAGTGCTGGTGACACATGTCCTTTCATGGCACAATGAGAGAGGTACGTGGTGTCTGAGGCACTCTGGCACTTGCACCACTGTGGCACGCGAGGCACAGGCATGTTTGCTAGTTTACCACCACGTCCCTCCCACTCCCATCTCCTGCTGAAGACAGCATCCCAGCAGGCACGCTGCCAGCTCCTTCCGCCAAGGTCGAGGACAGTAATGTGCTCTGTGCTCCCGTGGCCATCGTGCCAAATGGTGGCATATGGCACCTTCCCCCCAGACCGTGTAGCTGCAGCGCCGCAGCTGGCAAGCTGCAAAAATCACCCTTCCCTGGGTGTTTTCCTTCTCCCTTTTCCACACTGGCACGCAGCAGCGTGGCTGACAAGGCTGTCACATTTTCCGCTGTCACCATGAAAGAAGCCCTTTGCGGAGCAGGTCCTGCTGCCAGCCTTGGCTGCGCACAGGCAGCACATGGATAAAGGACAGGCTGCTCCCGACACGTGCCGCCTGCAATGGACACCGTGGAATGGGAACCTTGGCTGCCAGGTAGGCTTGTTTCAACCCAGAGCAAGCGGCCCTTCCCCTCCCACACAACAGAAGGCTTGGTCTGCAGCAGAAGTCAACACGGGACCATCAAGCAGTGCTCCTTGAGTTCATTCCTTCATTAATCACCACCTAAATTGTAGACCAGTTTCATTAACACCTGACAGTATGCTTGTAGTTTGAACCTATCTCTTCACAAACATACATCAATCATGTTTTTCCCTGTTATTTCTTCCAGAAAATAAAACGACTCACTGAATTTATGAATATAGCAGAGATTTGAAATACAGCACAGAAGATCACGATTTCACAACCCATTATGCCCATCAGTTTTATAAAATATATATTTTAATTAGCAGAGATTTCTGTCTCCAGAGGTAGCAGTACAAGCTATCCATGAGGAGAGATGACAATGCCACCCTAGGAAGAGACATTCACATCCCATAGGAAGTTTTTCCTTTCCTGTCAAAGGGAAGGAGTCAGCCTAACTTGACTTTTACCACACTGAATAATAAAAATCAGCACCGCATACCAGTACATGACATAACTGTGAAACTGGGTAATAAAAGGTAGAAATTCTGCTTTTCAGCCTTAAATTTGACACCCATGCTGAAGAAACAAAGACAAGTAAGGTCCTTGCAGTTACCATGAGCTTGAAAAGTTTTGTCCCAGTCCTCTAATACAAAGCTGAAAAAGAAGAAAGATGACACTTTGTTTTAAACAAGGATCAGTGTTCCCTGAGCACCAGTAATGGAAAAGGGGGAAGACAGAAGGGCTGGATGAAGAGCAAAGGACTTGTGAGCCTTTTACTGCCACAGCCACAGGGTGGAGGGTTAAGTCAGGCAGCAACACCCAAGTATGTGAGAAAACATGAGGCACGTCTGCCTTAAGATCTGCAAACCTTAGGAAAGTAATCCAATTTCTTTTCAGATGACATAGGCACTAGGAAGTACCATATTTTGAGGATGTTTGGCTAAACCATCACTTCATCCAAGTGGAACTTGGATTTCCCACTACTTTCAGAGACCAGAGGGCTTCAGAAGCTCGCTGCCTGTGTACTTTCACCTCCCATATTGCAGGCACAAGCTCTTTGGTCTACCAAGTAGGTGAGATCTGCCTTCAGACTCAGCACCAGCTTTCCCAGACGCCTTCAGACAAGTCACCTAATCTCTGTCTTTCCTGCCATTTTTAGTGGGATACCACCAGCTATTTGACAGAGAAGGTATATGCGTTTTAATTCATTTACTTTTTGCAGCTGCAGATGTTCTCACTGAAAATGGCAGTGAGCATGGGATTTATTAGTAGTAGCAGTAATACTATTAGTATTAGTATCGCAGAAGACTGGTAGGCATCTGTACTACAGAACGCTCCACTGGATAATGACTTCTTGAATGTCTATGCTTTGGAGCTTTCCTCCATAACATTTCTCTCTGACTTCTTCCTACACTGCTATTTTCATTACTTACTGTAATCAAGTACAGATTATCTAAAGCTGGTAGATCCTCAATTCGGTGAGCAGAGGTAGACAGCGAAATAATCATTATGGCAGTTCATCAAAATAATGTCACCAGTACGGGCACTTGGGACGATCTCTTCTCAAAAAAAGCTTCAGTTATCACTGCCTCTGATTTTTCCCAGTACTTTCTTCCCACTTCACAGAATTTGTTTGAGACTCTTAAGTTCCAATTTGTGCTTCATGCTATATCATGGATATTGCTGAAAGCAATAATGAAGCTAAAAAATGAAGCCCTGAACAGGGTAATCCACACAGTACATCTATTACTTCGCTGGACTTTTTGATGTTGCCACCAGAGGGACATACATGAAGGGAGGGGGGGGGAAAGAAGAAGAAAAAAAGCCACATAGTTGGAGTGTGACTTATCTTCAGCCCCAGAGAGTCTTCACCATCAAAATTCAGGGATTTTCTCACACCTTAACAGAACAATGAAAAAAGCCAATATTGCTCCCCCCAGCACCACCAGTTTGGTCCCCTAATCACTATCAGAAATTGTCTGAGCAACAATCTCTCATTCCAGTTACGTTTCTCACTTCCCACAGACCACCTGGCTTTGTGGGAACTATCTCTCCATGTCTGGCACTACCTAAGCCATTTGTCAACATTGATACCGATCATCAAGATCCAGTGTCAGCTGCAGTGCTGAGGCACAGAAAAAAAAACAACTTATTGTTGCTGTGATTGCAACTGGTAGCATTTAAAAAAGGGTGTGAGTAACCCATGTCCTTAAATGTTATTTTCATGACATGAGCTACATCCTCATTAAGAGCAAATCTGGTGGACGTGAACGCCAATGGTGGAAGAAGTTTACCAAAAACTCAACCACTAAGTTTGCTTTCTTGCCATGTAAGTTTTTAAAGATGCCACTGCCATTATGTTCCAAATTCTTCTGTGTAGCAGATAACCTCCAGAATGACACCACTGGATCACAGAGAAGCTCATCCAAATGACTGATATTGCTAACACAACACAGCTCAGATCACATGCACCACGTGCTAAGCAGCATCAATGAAAGTAGTCCACTTCTAAATCAAAAGACACAAGTGAAAAATAACTTCAGCTTCATATACCATGCTTGAGAAATGGTAAATTTTTATGGAGTATTTTAAAGAGTCTGTGCAGTCTCCTGCCACATGAAATTAATGCCACTGATAACAGGTGATTAAGTGGAATTACTTTACACGAAAGAAAATGAAAGATACAAGTGTTCAGCAGTTTCCAGAAGTGCTTCATCTGTCAAATATTTTCAAAACAGACCATACCTAGGAAATAGCATTCCGAAAGTAGGCAATATTACTACTTCTTCTATTATAAACACACACACTTTTAACCTAGTCTGTACTTGTTCACAGAGATAGAAAGGATTCAAGATAATGGGGTTTATATATGAAAATACGTGATGGCTCATGTTTCATTCAGTACAAAGTTACACACTCAAGCCACAGGAGTGAGAATAAATTTGTTTATGCTGCACATGCTGCATATCTCAGAGAAGATATTTAGAAAGGGCTCTGTTATTTTTCTCTTAAATAGTTCTTGCATCTAGATTTAATTCATTCATTTTAAAAGCAGATAGCTGAAACTTCTACTATCAGATTAATTTTAGTCTGATAAAAAACTATATGAATGAATTTTTTGATATTTAAAGAAATTTTGTTTAAATCAGCTATTGCAGGCTCTTCTTTGCTAGATACCAGTGCTTGAGTTCTACCAGAAAAGGGACGTCATCTTCCGAATGGGAAAAGATGCCTCATCCCCTTTCCCGATAAACAGGACATTTTCTGGTAGTTCTTTAGTAGCTCAAGTCTGAGTCACACCAGTCTTGATCTTTGAACAGATGTGCTATCATGAGGGGATCTTCCATATGAAAGAGAGGAAGCAAAACTACTCATGTCACTCTGGAAGTATGTGTCACAATCCTAGCCCTGCCTCTCTTCCCCAACCCCCCAGTATATAGGTTATCACTAGTTCAGATTTACATCATTAATATGCAAGGCTTGCATCACATATCTTCTCAATTAAATATGCGTGGACACAAAAAGGTAGGACTTGGTCTAATATCATGGAAGGAGTCACTGCAGAACCGAAACAAAAAGCAGGTATCTTGAACTTGGTGCCTTCCTTCAGTGCCGTTCAATAGCCATGACAACAAAGGCACAAAAACATGGTTAAAAGGGATATTACATGCATTGACCTGTACAGAACTGAGCTTGACATTAGCAGATTTTATGGTGGCAGCACAACAGCTTGATGGCACAGTCTGCCATCTCATTTCACAGGGATGTAAGACTGGGGATTGTTTGGGTTTTGCTTTTCTGAAAACTGTGAAGGAGACAAAATTGTTATGGGCACATCAAACAATTCTGCATCACAAGAGCTGCTGCTCGAGATGGAAAAGAGTTCATTCCCACTAAGCCCTCACCATTAACCTTATGAGAAACGCACACCAAAGCTTCAGCCAGCTTCATTTCCCTGGCTCACTGACTCCATGCATTTCCACGGGTCACTTAAAAAAAAAAAAAAATCAGCTTTGAATCATCCTTTGAAGGACGAGAATGAGACAGCCCATGCCAATGTGTCCAAGTGCAGAGAGGTAGCTCTCTACCAAATACATTTTTGAGAAATCTCTGTTAGTAAGGATGGCAGTGGATTCGGGAGATCTTCAATAGGGAAGGAGCAGCGCTCAAAGCTGCTTTAGCGCAATATGCAATTACAGAGGGATATCTGTGCTCAGGAAGGCTGGTGCCCATTTGATTAAACAGCCTGTCTGCCTCCTCCAGAAGATATCAGAGGTACAATTAGTTCAGTCGGCAGTATCAGCAATGCCCTTGAGGTCCTGTGCTCCTGACGACTAATGAAGAGGCACTGCTGGCTGTCAGCACGTATGGGGGAGGCATTCATCTTCATGGCAGCACCAATTAAATCCACCCGGGTCATACCAGGAGAGAGGAATTCAGCACAGGGAATGAGTCAAAGCAGCTGACTGGTTTAACAATTCATTTTGGGGTTTTATATCATGGAGAAAAGGGAATAAATTTTGTGCTAGCTATGCTGATGGTGAAGGGAATACAGAGAATCTGCCTGACAGCAAAGGCAAAGAGAGAACTCAGTGCTCAGGTGCATATGCACATGTGCTGTGGGAAGGTCTTTTTTTGCAGCAGGGTAGGAAACCTCTTAATACACAAACAATTTTCAAGAAGTCAAGAAGCATTATCCGTAGTGCATTATGTTCCCAATACTCTGCTAAGCCTTCAAGGAAAGCTACTTGCTTTCCTTGTGAGTGTATCTTCACTTAGGACATGGCAGTTACTCCTGAGAAGATAAGGCAGGGAACTCTTGCCCTTTATTTCTTAAAAGGCTACATCCTTACAGAAAACACGCAGTTCTATTTCAAAACAACAGGCTCAAAATCTTCTGAAACATTTCTATCCCTGAGACATCATGCTGAATTATACCAGTCACAGTCAAACGTGTCAGCTAATCATCTGCCCTGCTTGGTGCCTCACTGGAGAGTCCAACCTTTCCCATCCCACAGAACTCCTGCTGTTAGTATGACTTATAGGACTAAAAGGTGTTGATATCAGAAGAGACAAATATTGAAAGAGCAGCTACAGTAAGCATCTGGTATCCAACCTGTTAAAGTACATGGGAGCACTACAAAGAAAATTGCTTACTTAGCCAAAAAATTTTATCTGTAATTTCTGTTTTGTCTTACTTTTGTCCCTTAGGGAAAAAATGCAAGTGAACTTACCAAATCCACATTTTCTGGGCCTTCATGGACCCTTAATTAAAAACATTGTGAATCGGTAGGTGACAAGAAGTAGCACCTACTGTGGCCTTCTTATTTCAGATGTTTGAGAACTCATGGCAAAAGTCTCAAAGGGTTTAATCTGCTAAACACTGTGTATCAACAGGGAACTGAAGAGGTTTTGGTAACTTTACAACGCACTGGCAGCCCTTTATCTTCTCAAACCTCACAACGCATTTGTGGAGGCTAAAGGGCCTGTTTACTGACAGTGAAATCAGTGTGACATACACATATGCAAAACAGATCCCTCCTGACACTCAGCCATGGGTCCACAGACCTAGCTAGGCAAATCTAAGCTGACTTAAAGCAGTGAAAGCCTATTGCAGTAGTAGAAGCAAAATAGTTTGTTATCCAACCTTTCATGTAAGAGAAACTAAAAAACCAAAACCCTCAAATCCACCTCACACTCCCTACCAGAACAACTGATCCACAAGAAATTCCATTTGTCATATGGTATGCAATTAAATACATGAAGAAATAAAGAAAAAGGCCTGTGGATGCTACTTTTTTTTCTTCTGACTAATGAAAAAAAAATTTCTAACAATTTCAAACTTATGGGAATTAATATTTCACTCCCTTGCAGAGATTCTCTAATAAAGTCAGAGGCTTTTGGGAAATGCTCTGTAGTCAGAGACTTCACAAGTCCATAAAGTCAGCCTAGGAACGTGATGAAATACTACTCAGTGCTCTGAGAAAGGACAGCATAAAAATTTCATGCCAGAAGAATGAGATTCGAACATGCTGTGAACAGCAACAACTCAGGTTCTCAAAAATAGTAGAAAAATACTTCATAGGGCTCCCTCTACAACAGCACTGGGGAACACTTTCCTAACATCAATTTGCAAAACCTACTGCAGACTTCTAAATTACCTGGAAACAATTCTTACAAGAAAAGCTCTGATGAAAAAGCAGCCAGATGTTTGAACAGTATCGCAAAAGTAAAGACTGCTGGAGTATCAAAACCAAGTCCTGAGACATGGCAGTCCAGTGAAACTGCTTTTCTATCACAGCCTTTTCAGCAGAAGGATTTGGGGAGGTATCTTAAGTATTTTAAGCACATGTCTTATTTTGGTTTATATCTTGTACTTCTACTTGAAGAAGCAGAAGTAAGTTATGTCATGGCAGCAATCCATTTGGCCTGTTTTCAGTTGGTACCACAAAGGGAACCAACACTTCTGTTGCATATATCGTTGAAAAACTGCTTTCTGAAATGATCTACACACAGAACTGTGCACAGAGAGAGCTCATCTAAATCAGAATAAAAATGGTATGATTTTCCTCAGCAATATGTTTGGACTTGTGCCTTGACTACAACTCTGAGGCCTCACAAATTGACCTTAAAGGAACAAAAGCGGACAGTGCTGAAGGTAATTCCCACCTTCTGCAGTCTCCACCATCCATGACTCCAGATAAGATCTCATGTTCCCTGATAGGAAGGGAGATAGCTAAGGATTCATAGGCACAAGAAATCAGCAGACACCCAAGTGCAGAAAAAAGCATCGGCAGAGACTACAAATGACTTTGTTGAAATACTACAGTTATTTTCTAACAGTCTGAATAACTTCTAAGCACGAAACTGTGACTTAAGCTGCAGACACATAACTTGGGGCTGCACAAAGAATGCTTTTAGAGGTATGAACAGACTTTGGTAACGCAGTATTACCAAACTGCAAATTCACCCAAGCAGATGCACGTGCTGGACTGCTGGGTTATGATACTTTGTCAATGGTGAAAAATACAGACGTACAAAGTTTACAAGCAAGGAATACTGAAGATCAATATTTGGAAAGGTATGTTTTTGTTTAAACAGTGGTAATTAAATATTCAAACTCATGCAACCAAAAAACTCATCAGAGAAATCTTTGGGCTATTTGTGTCTAGGGGAACTCATGATTTAGATCAGAGCACACAAACAGGCCACATACTAGTGAACATGTACCTCTAAGTACCCTTTTCTTTAGTGCTGTTTTCTTATGAAATCTGCATGTAATACAGGACAGGGACAAAGAAAGACATGATTCCATAACATTCAAATGGTGGAGTACCATTGGAGTGGTGATCGGGCTTCTTACCTGTGAGGCCAAGCTGTAAAATCATTTATCAGACTCACAGAGAAGGGTATCAGCCTGTGCACAAGGATCTCAAATAACAGCAACTGGTGAGATAGCATTATGAGCACTTTAGTTTCCAGGATCAAAGTCCAGTCGATAATGAAGCACATTCGTTTGTCCTTTCAATAACCATCATCTCTTCTAGGCCAATTGCCTACACGGTCCCATATTATTTTGAGCTGCTGGTGTTTTCAAGTCCTTGGAGCTCCTAAAAGCATCTAGACATCCCTGGGAATGCTGCAGGCCCCTACTGCAAGGCTTTTCATACTGCCCTTGCTCAAAATGGCTTCAGGCAGCAACCCCTGGCAAGTCCAGGGAACTCTGAAAAAGGTGCTTGAGCCTTGTGCGAAAAATAGTAGACGAATCTGAGCTTCCCAAATCTCCGTGCTTGGCTCCTCCTGGTGCAAATGAGGTGCAGCAACTCGACTCAAGCAGGAATTCTGTCTGCAAACCACCACACAGGCAAACTACAGTTGTGCCTCTGTTCTGCACCTCCACACCTTTGGGTGACACCTAGTCCACTGAAACACGGCTAGGTCACCCAATTCAGTTCTGTGTGAACACAAATGCCTTCCCCATTACACCTGCACACCAAGATGAAAAGCTCAGGTTTCCTTTAGAACGAAACAAATACACAGAATGAAAGTTTATCTTCTATGTAAAACTTGTAACAATCAGCAAATTCAATGCTTGAATTTGCTAATCACTTGAACAAAGCTAATCACACAACTTTGCTATATGTGCATATTTCCCATTAAAAAGGTTGTTAATTTAAACTCTCTTCTGACTTCTGTTGACTGTGAAACATTCCTCTGAGTGCAAGAGAAGTGGTTAATAACTGCAGACATCACTAATCACTTCATGGTCACTCTGACTCTGGTACAGAGAACTCCCACACAGAAGTGTGGTGTGGGCCTCCTGTGCTATAGGAGACAGTTTCACTCCTGCAAATTAACTTTGTCAGCACAACAAAATGGAAAAAAAGGAACAATTTTAAGTGCTAAATCATGTAATGACTTAAGGAATGAACAGAATGTTTTCAAAATGCAAATTAAAGGCATCTGTATTTTAATTACAGCATCAAAACTGCAAGATACTTGTCTCCACAGACGTTTTTTTCATTCATCTTCAGAGATGGCTGTGTACAGAGTATTAGTTTCATAGTGTAAATCCACTCCCACGTACATTCCCAAAATAATTTGCATGTATTACCAATAAACAAACACACGCACGCAAGTTTTCAGGCCGCCCACAGACATGATGGACAAAAAGAGGACTTGTCGCTTTTGCTTTTGGGATTATAACTAAAATTGCTTCAACTTTTAATACAGGGAAAACAGAATACAGGAGCAGCGTGAGCTTCAGCGCTGTACATTTAACACAGTATTAAGATAAAATTTTTTTAAAAATCTGCAAACAGATCCCCCGTTGCTATGAGTTGATTTCTCATACAAAAGCTAACAAAGGCTAAACAGAACCTTGGTTGCAATACATTTTTCTCAAATACACTCAATGAGCTCAGTTTTGTTGCTGTCAGCCCATAAAACTGACTTTTATACTGAGTCACCAAGAGGATACAGATGACAAACAGCTCCATTACAAAAGGCTGACAATACTTGCCTTGAGAAGCAGCAGTGAGATGATGATAGTGGCAATGCTCACTTCATCTCTGCATAAAATACAGTTGACACTTCCACTACACATCTACACTGTGATGCCTCCACAGTCAGTCTTAGTCTCGATTTTAATTACATCCCCCAAAGAACAGTGCTGTGGCATGAAATGCCCTGAATTCCCAAAAACTTTTTTTGGTAATGAATCCTCAGCATAAGATGTCACCAAGGAAAATTGCTCCAGTATGAAGTCACTATAGCCACATGCTTGTAAATGGGGGGAGGGGGGCTTGGGAGGGTGGATGGAGAAATAAATATACTGGGGCTATGCTAAAACACATGCAAAACCCTATACTTGGAACCGAAAACAAGCAAACAAAGCAAAACAAAGAAGCCTACCCTGATTCTCGGGGAGGCTCCAGATAAATAATCAACACAGTCCAAAAGCTAGCTGCAAACTGCTTTTTAACTTCACTACATAGAAAGATGGCATAACAAACATTTTCGGAAATCCAAAGAGCGACTGTGCTCTCCCATCAGCATTGCCTATCAGTTCAGCAGCTGGCACTCCCACTGTCAGCTACCCTGCCCATGGCTTTTTAACTCTGGCATGAAGGATGACCCCGGGGATGAGGCTTGGCACGGAAGGGCTCAGGTTGGAAGGCAGTCGAGAAAGAGGTGCTGACACTTCGAAAACCAGCAATGAACGGTCAAATTATGGGAGCAGAAATAACACAGATGGTGGGTGAGACTTAACACCACACTGGAAAATCAAAACCGGGGTGAAACACTGCATTTTGTAAAGGTTTTCTACAATTTAGGCAAGAGTCAGGTACTTTGGTAAAAGCATTCAAACTCATCAGCGAAGTACAGTCTGACCTCCATATGTGCTGTACATATCCCACAGGCCCCAGTGGTGTTTGGGATAGCATCATACACAGAAAATAAGTGATCTCTGGGGAAGGTACTTGAACATGGACAGAAGGGTCTGCCTTCAAAACATCAATGTTTGACTGTTTAAGCCTTACCATTTCCTACTATCCTGTTAGCAGCCAGATTTCTTACTGTTAGAGAAAATTAGAAGCTCTATCTGAGGGAGCTTTCTGCAGCTCAGCTGTGGCAGGTGCCATGCAGGCAGTGACCCTCTGGTGCCATATATCTGTATGCATGGTTCTACAGGAAGGTTTTTGTGCCTGCACCATACACATCTCAAGCCTACAGGTAAATATTCCACACTTGATGCCAAATTCACATAGGCCAGAGGCATAATAAGCATATCCAGGGTGAACACTGTCAGACAGATTAAGGTGTCATATGAATCAGGACATATGGAGAATTCTCTTAATTTCCAATGGAAACAAGATTTTAGTCAACTTCAGACCTTCACTGCTAATAATAGTCTTCTTTCAGTATTTTGAACATATAAAAAAGATAAAGACTGCAGTGAGAAACTTTCTCAGATCTGACTGATTCAAAGTGGGGTGAGTTAAGCAAACCTCAGAGACACCACACTGGTTTTCTTTGCATAGTAACAGAGCTTTCATAAACAAGCTTTGAAACCTACTTCATATTTCTTACACTTCTACAGTATATCAAAACTTGAGACATCAGTGAAGACAACTATATTTGTGCCCTAACATCAAGATGGTTTAAGACCAAGAACATGGAGGTGAGTTTCAATAGACATTACCATCTATATTTGCCCTTTCAGATGGCCATAATGTGAGGTAAATTGAAAAGCAATACGGAGATTAACAGAATTATTGTTTCCAAGTCTCTAATCTTCAACTACCCTTTGGTAAGATGACTTGTTTTATTTAGGATATAGATACTGGTCTTTTAGAAGACAAATAAGTTTTGAATTCTGTCATAGGTTTGAAAAGAGATATTGGAATTTTCTTTCTCTTCCTTAGGCCTCCCCCCCCCTTTCTGTTTTTTCTGGGATGGGGGGAGTCAGGGAGGGGGTGGGGGCAGAGCAGGGAGATGGGGAACTCTCGAGGGAAAGCACGGTGGCCGCAGGGACAGCTGGGGAGGAGTTCTTTGCTAGGGGGCTTTTGGGGTTTGGTCCGGGACCAGACAGAGCAGGAGTCCAGCTTTTGGCCTCATCCTCTTTTCCTGAGAGGAAGTTTTTTTTGCCACAGGACAGCTCGCGGAGAATGACCGAGAGAGAGAGACCGACCCATTTCAGAGCGAGGTATTCTGCTTTCGAGACTGCCTTGAAACCCCCGGGTTGCCGCGGGTTTCTCCCCCTCCTCCCCACCTGGGGAACTGGGATTTTGTTTTGTTTCTTCTGAAAGTTTTTGATTGCGCCATTTGTTGTTTATTCAGATTTTGTTAATAAAAAGCTGTTTCTTTTCCACACTTCCACCTGAAGTCTCCTAATTTTTAAGTTGTAATCTTGTTAAACTAAGACAACTTCCTTATTGCTGTTTAATTTGTCCTTTAGCCAACGTGTTGAGGAGGTATGTACTGCTAATGAAACACCTATGTGGAACTATCTTTACAAAACCAGCTCCCTCAACATCTTTGAGCTGTAGACTGAGTAGCAGTCTGGTATGACAGCAATAAATTTGTGCTGTACTGCTTCACTGATCTACCCTTTGTAGAACTCTTCTCTAGGGCTCTCTTAAAAGCCATCACACATGTTTCTGCATCCCCATTACATTCTGAAACTGATACAGTAACGTGGCTGCTTCACAGCACTCTGAGATGGACACCAGTTACTGATGCACACTGCTATACTGCATTTACTCCTTGTATGCTTGTATAGTTACAAGGTTTATGGTTGATTTTTTGGAAATAAGTAATTGCATCATGATCCTCTGTGTTTGTTACAATAAATAAAACACTGTTCTGGTGTCACCTTGAGGCGTTCACACCTGTCAGGGCGTCCCGGCACCGCTTTGAGTGGGTGGGGGAAAACCCGGACTGGATTTTGGTCGGAGTACGGAATGGGGGAAAACCCAGACTGGATTTTGGCTGGAGTATGGAATGGGGAAAAACCCGGACTGGATTTTGGCTGGAGTATGGAATGGGGAAAAACCCGGACTGGATTTTGGTTGGAGTATGGAATGGGGAAAAACCCAGACTGGATTTTGGTTGGAGTATGGAATGGGGAAAAACCCAGACTGGATTTTGGTTGGAGTATGGAATGGGGAAAAACCCAGACTGGATTTTGGCTTGAGTACGGAATGGGGAAAAACCCAGACTGGATTTTGGTCAGAGTATGGAATGGGGGGAAACCCAGACTAGATTTTTCCAGAGTACAGCATGGGGGGAAACCCGGACTGAATTTTGGTCAGAGTACGGAATGGGAGAAAACCCAGACTGGACTTTTCTGGAGTACAGAATGGGGGAAAACCCAGACTGGATTTTTCCGGAGTACGGAATGGGGGAAAACCCAGACTGGATTTCAAAAAAAAAAAAAAAATTTTTTTTTCAGAAAAAAAATGAATGGTTTGACTTGATGATCTCAGAGGTCCTTTCCAACCCGGCTGATTCTATGATTCTATGACTGAATAAACAGAGTGTGCTGACTGGATGTGGAAATGCAGAATCATTCCTGTTGGAAAAGACCCTTAAGATCGAGTCCAACTGCTAAACCAACATTGCAACATCCACCACTAAAGCATGTCCCTAAGTACCACATCTGCACATCTTTGAAATAACTCCAGGTGTGGTGACTCCCCTACTTCCTTTTCACAAGTCTCTCCTAATGCTTGACAACCCTTTAGGTGACTAGATTTTTCCTAATATCCAGTCTAAACCTCTTCAGTGCATCTTGGGGCTGTTTCCTCTTGTCCTATTGCTTATTACTTGGGAGAAAAGACCAACCCCCACCTTGGTACAACCTCCTTTCAGGTAGTTGTAGAGAGCAATAAGGTTCCCCCCAGGCCTCCTCTTTTCTCCAGGCTAAACAAGCCCAGTTCCCTCAACTGCTCCTCATAAGATTTGTGCTGCAGACTCTTCACCAGCTCCATTGCCCTTCTACGGACACACTTCACATCCTCAGTGTCTTTCTTGTAGTGAGGGGCCCAGAACTGAACACAGGATTCGAGGTCTGGCCTCACCATTGCCAAGTACAGGAGGACAATCACTGTCCTGGTCCTTCTGGTCACATTATTTCTTATACAGGACAGGATGTCATTGGCCCTCTTGGCACACTGCTGGCTGATGTTCAGCCGCTGTTGACCAGCACCCCCAGGTCCTTTTCTGCCAGGCAGCTTTCCAGCCACTCTGCCCCCAGCCTATAGTGTTGCATGGGGTTGTTGTGACCCAAGGGCAGGACCTGGCACTTCCTTTGCCCTTCAGGACTGCCTCTCACATGTATCTGTCGACCAGGCTCCCAAACAGGCCAAGGTCTCCCCTCCAGAAGAGAAAGTAGCGAAGACAGTGAGCAAATCACTTAAGCCATACAACTCAATCAAGAGCACCACTTGATTGCTAGGGCAATGTTCTTTAGACAAGTCTAGCCCAGGTAAAAACCAACCAAAAACCCACAACTGAAAATTGTTACAATCTGTTTATCCACTCACAGCAACGAGACAGCACTCCTAAGTGATGGTCCTGATGTCATTAAGGCCTTACAGTGATAAGCTGTTGATGCTAAGTTACGGATTCCTTTGTTGCCACAGGACACACTACTTCATAGTATCCAATATAATCTAAAATAATTACAAAACACACTTGTAACTGTCACTGTGCCACTCAGTGGTGCAGCCCCTTGCAGTGAACAATCATGCTTTACACTGACAAATAAAAAACACATCCTTTTCCTGTGCTGCCTGGGGGTGAATGAAAAAATTATGAATGAATGTATTAACAAATTAACCGATTTATTTTTTTCCTTAAATTGAATCATTAATCACCTTCATATTCTGTTCTGGCAGAACAGATGTGGTCATTTGTCACTAAGGACAAACTTGAAAGACTTTTCATATGGAGTAGAATATCCTACCTGGAACAACTTCAAAAAGGAATTTTCCTGGACTTTCTTCATTGCAGGGATGCTCAATTACTCTGTTGCCAGGCAGAAAGATGGCACCCTAAAGGAAAAAATAACAATGAACATGGAATTAAAACTGCTACCGTGTTTCTGATAGCCTACTGCTTCTTCTTTTTGGACTGGGTTATATGAATTTGTGATGTTGCACCTGGGCAGCTGACTTCCAAAGTGAGATTGAGGAGGGATTATCCAAAAGTCAACATCACAGATCCCTTAATTAACTGAGGCATTCAATAACGGCTTTAGTTTTTTTTTAATCTCTTGGGTATTTGATACCATGTAGATTTTTGCACTTGTCATTCCACTCTGCTGTAGGGAAAAATCAAGACTAAAAGAAAGGGTTAGTGAAAAACTATGAAGTTGCATATGTGAGGCAGGTGAGTTTACCAACTAGGCTTCCTTCTTGGCTAGAGCCAAAGGATATGTGGACAGAAGAGTAACCTTAGTTTGTGGGGTCGATAACAAGTTCCTGCTCTGTGTCCTTTGTACAGTCCCAGGGAAGCAGTACAGAGAGAACATCCCACTTCCACCCACTGGCTGCAATGTGCTGGTCTGCTGGTGCTAAGTCACAGCCAGCCAGAGTCCTGTTCAAAGATGCATTTGCTACAGGTAGATGGGTGTGGGATAATCTCTGTGAGGGGCATTGAACACTTTTATCACAACTTTACTACTTGAGAGGGGAGGTAGGGAATTTTAGCATATTTAGTAACACTGGTTACCAAAAACCACCCCTGCAACCCTCAAAACATTTCTGAGGCTACGTTGAAGACATTATTCCCCTCCCACCCTCCCCTTTGGTCCCACTGACGCATGGGATGGATAGATCACCCCCTTTCCTCTGAGAGCTCTTTTTCATTTTCAGAAATTACAGCTCCTCCTAGTACCGTTTCAACCTCAGTCAGCAGGCAGTCCGTAATGAAATTATGCTGGGATGGTTATCCAGGAGTAAATTTTCGGAGTGGCATCCTAGGAATTCTATTAGGTACAAGCTCTCCCTCACTGTTAATGGGAGGTAATACCTGCTTACTGACATTCCACAATTACAGCACAACAAGGCCCCCATCTCCAAAGTAAACAATTTCTATAACTTACACAGTTTAAACACAAGAGTATCTTGAGTAAGGAAGGTCCTTATCCCCATAAGAATAATTGAGTTCAACATGGAATACCATTTTCCATAGTAGTTTCAACCAAAGACTACTTCCAAATATCTGTCAGACCCTTCCTCTGAACAGCCCTAAAGATATCCCTGTAACCTTCATTAGGAGCAGAACCATTTACAATTAGTGGGAAGTCAAGACAAGCAGAATGCTGTATTCTTCTCACAAAGGAGACCTTTACAAACCAACAGGAAAAAGTCATCTGAAGAAACAGCTCACAAACATTTCACAAAATCAATATTTGTACCAGTTGATGTGGAGTCTAAGCCCTGTATCAGCTTGTCAGTACATTGCTGTCTGCCAGCAGGTACGGTGTATCACGAGAAGCCGAAGACAGAAAGACAGGGTGCAAAGGTAATTTGTCAGATCATACAAAATCACCTCCATTAAACACCATGATACTTGTTGCTGAAAACATGAAACAGAACAGCATTCTGCTGCAGTGGTATTAGCAGCAAGTGTTAGCAGTTGTGGGCAGATTTCCGCTCTCACTGCACATACAAATGTATTATAAGCATTAAGTGCCTTGGTCCAGTAGCTGTACTAGGAGCTATTTTCCTTCATTCCTGCTACAAGCAGCTCCTGTTAATAGTTGTCACATTCCAAAGCCTTCTGTGAAATACCTTACTAGGCAAGAATAATATCATAAACAAAAATGATTACATGAACGGTAAAAGATCAGTCACAAATTAGTTCAACTTCTCATGTTAACACCTAGAAAAAAACCAGCAAATATAAGGAACACATTTTTTCTGAGAATTATGGCAGACCAGGAAGAAGAATCTCTAAAAAACATTTTTAACTACATGTATTTTTGTCACATGTAACAGACCATTAAGACTGATATAATCTTCCCCACTTTAACTTTCACATGGAGGTGGTTTTACCTAAAAAAACCTCCACCCAGCACACAAGATGAGCAGATCACTCTTCACACTGGAGTGAAATTTCACTGGCTCGATAACTCACATCAATGAAGGCATACAACATATTTAAGCTAATTATAAGTCTTGCTATCCAATTAAACAAAAATACGAAATTAAGGAGACCTAGCCTACAGCACTGTAAACTAAAATCAATTTATGAGACAGTAAATGAAAACTGCATTCAACTTTGCTGCCTACTCATTAGCAACCAGACATGCTGCAGTCTCACTACAATGTGACGCTTTCTGTAAAACCCTTTTAGTATTAACAGTGAGCTGTCTTAATGACAAATTTTTGAGAACATGGTTACAATATTTTTAACATATAATATTAACAAAATTATTATAATATTTTTAACCTTAGCATCTTCATTTCATAGGTGAAATCTATTTCATCCACTAAAACATAAAGCCACTCCTAACAGCTAAGTTAGTACAAAGGGAATCCTGACAGTAACACCATACAGAATACTTCTGTGGTCTAAAAAGCAAACATGCTCTGAAGTGGCAGTTTTATTTTACTGTCTATTTTCAGTACTATTATTGGAAACACCAGTGCACGTGAACTACTTAAATATATTTGTATTTGTGAGTTTTTTTAAAATAAGAAAATAGATTTGTTTGTACAACATGCACCTGGGTTCCCCAGACTAGGGGGAAAGCCTAAGAGAGCAACTGCAGCTCTTTCACTTCCCATTCTGTCTGCTTTCACACTCATCTGTCTGCTGTCACCATACAGCAACACTTCCCCCTCACTAAGTTCTGTGGCTGTCTGTGTAATTGGACTGAGGCTATGTGGAGTGTCCCTTTGCTTCGTTTCTCAGCAGCTGGCACTGTGTTCCACAAAAACACCCTGATACTCAGGGCACACAACTGTAGTGTAAAAAAAAATCCCCGTGGCCCCTCATATGGCACAGCCCTGGCTGCTGGGTATTTGATACTGGGGACAGGGGGTCCCCAGTCCCCACATCACTGCCAGTCCCCTTGCTCTATTGCCTTTCTGGGCCCTTAAGGTGCAACATTAGGCCTGTCCTTATAGCTTGGATAGTCCAGACTATCCAATCTGACCAGCTGATCAACTGCAAAGCTTCAACAATTTAAACATCTGTTTTTCACCCTGAATATCTAATTTCAGGGGGAAGTAAGAGAAGATCAACTATATAGCCTTAGACACCTAACAAGACAGTATTTTGCATATAAGAGAGGAAGGTAATTTCCAGAGGAAATGCATGTTTTGACTTAGGTGTCAGTGCATGAGCACATGTAAATGTTCCATAATAAGAAAACTTCACACTGTTTCACATCAAACTCTACGGCTCATTCAAAACTGTTTGAAAAAAAATCTCAACCCAAGACTGCAGATTAATATTCTGCTTTCAAAAAAAAAGGAAAAAAAAAAAGCAAAACCACCACGGTGCCAAGTGGGTGGCAGAAATACAGGAACACCTAAAAAAGGGAAGTGGAGAAAAATGTGGCCCTGACACAAGTCCCTCCTCGCTCCCATTGCCATTCTATTTGCAGGCTGTGCCTCCACCAGGTCAGCAGTGTTCTGCAGAGCTCCTGCTGGGGTATGCCCGAGTTATTTTTTGATTTCCAACACTTCTGTCCTTAGCAGGGCAGTTCTGCTTCTCTAGCTGAGCATTCAGGATGACTCAGCATGCAGGAGAAGTTTGGGTTGCTCGAGAAGCATCAGCCTTTTCCCTAACCAAGCATCAAGTCCACTTTCAAAGGAGGTCCTCATACACATGGATTTTTCTACAGTGTACTGTTGCTTCAAACCAAAGATCACCTAAATAGCAGAGCAACAACATGCTTGTTAAAATCAAATATCTGCTTATATAAAAGCCTTTAACTTAAGAAAAATTACTACTCTGTTAACCAAGTGCCTGATAAAATACTGTAGTGCAGCAAGAATAATCCAAAGTAGATTGATGTCAGAGTCACAGCATGATGCAGTCTTGCTCAAATAGATGTTTTATCCCATGCTGGTCCCCCAAAACACTTTCAGCACCATTCAGCAGCTGGACTTTGTGAGGAAGCACAGAAGAGGAGACAGGATGGCCACCACACAAGTGCCTCATGAGGACCAGCTGACAGATGGTATTTCTGTTTTGCACGCTCTGTGTAACACATCACAACAGTGAAGCAACCCTGTGCCTCTTTCTCATTCTGCTCCCATTACTTTTCCCAGCCTCATCTGAACTTCATTTTCTGAAGCAGTCTTACAACATGTGTCCAAGAGGTACCGGGTTTTCTCCGAGAAATGCTTTTAAGATGCTGACCGGCAACTACAAAGTCAAATACATGATTTTCAGTATCTCTGGACAGATTTACTCATAAAGCGTGTAGATACATGAGGAAATTACTGCTTTATTGCCAAAATAATGTTTTCAGGATTTATTCTAATACAGTTCCCAAAGGCTTTAATTGGTCTATTCGCTTGCTCGTAGTTTGTCCTGCCAACCTTTAAAAAGTTACTTTAGAAGTACACAGTATCAGCAGTCTTCTTTCCTTTCCAGCTTTGATTCACTGAATTCTACTTTGACTTTCAAAGATAGGTGCTGCATTTACATATCTGTTTTTCTCGTTTCATGGAAAACTTTTCCCAAGATTTTTTTTCCCCTACTACTTTTCAATTAACATAGAGGATCTTCATGTAGCTTCTTCCTCTATGCCTGCTACTACAGGTTGGTTAACAGGTTAACCACAACACAGAAGTGGTTGTGCAGGTTTGGCAGCAGTTCCCAGGGTTTTATCCCTGCCAAAGTGCAGCCGCTGAACAAACACAACCCAGCTATTCATGCCTCTCGGCAAGAAAGGTTCCCAAATCAGTTGGACTGTGTCCGTCGGGGGAAAAAAAAAAAAGTCCCCAGAAATAGTGCTAAGATCTGCAGCCCATTATCAACTGTTACTCCCCCTCCCTCAGTGGTGTCAGACTAAATACCTCCTCAGCTCTTAGAAAAGGTTCGCTCAGAGAGGGGAGGACGGGGTAAAAAAGCATCAGCTCCCAGAGAGGGAGGAAGAGCATCAGTCAGGAAAGAGGCAGCTGATGGGGAGGATGAAGAGGCAGAAAGCATCTCTGGGGACATGTGTCTTCTGTATGACTCACCGCCACACACAATGCAGCAGTGTTCTGTGGTTACTTTTGTCACTGCTGCTGTTTCTGGAAAGTCTTAATTGTCCTACTTAAGAACAACGGTGCACTTCAACTCAGATGGCATCTCAAACTGAAAAACACCACATTTAGTGGATAATTCTCTGAACATCACTAGTATTTACAAGGTCGCAGCCTGAAAGGCACCCAGTGTATTTCACAGAGAAGCCTGTTAATCAGCCTAAATTAAATAATATACCTCATACATATATACAAGTATATTTCTACATGTATATACAGCTGTGTACATGTACTGTGAATTCATAAACAAGTGATGCACGGCAGAGAAGGATAAAGTGAATACACAAGTTGTTATCAGTTGTTACCAGTTAACAAATCCTCATTCCTCACATTACTGGTTTTGCTTTTAAACTATCACAAAAATAGATCTTTGCACTGTCAGGAGCCTACAGACATGAGGTGAGGAGGAAAATTTACAGCACAGGCAGAAATCCACTTATGCTGAGGTCAATAATGAAACTTGCACTGTGCTCACTAAAAGCAGTTTGGTCGCAGTAACTTTTTAAAATTTCTATTTGTTTCCACCATTACAGTGCATTTCCAAGATCCCAGTAAAATCACTTGCTGCCAAAGGACAGAGCAACTCTGAAAGCCAGCCCTTTCGTTTAACTGCCTATGCAGAGATATCTGTATTTCAAAACTAGGGCCTGAGCAAGTTCACCAGCTGGCTCCAAACCCTGGATCAGTGCTGAGGCAGAATTGCTTTGGCTGCCTCTAGCTGGGCAAAGGGTGGTTACCACAAGTAAACCTAAAATACCTACAAGGTTGCAACTTCAACTGAAGCATTATCAATATTCTGACTAATAATCACTAGTTATAAAATTATTCTTCTTCAGTTTAAACAGGAAGTATTTTATGTCCAGAGATCTCTTACCCCTCATGTACATTTGGGGTTTAAAATCTTATTGGTAAACACTATATGAAGACAAGCTTTACTGCTTTTACAGAATTGTCACTACTACATATATGTAATGTCAGGTTTTCTAGCATACATGATGATAGTGGGACAATTAAAAAGTAAATACAAGCTATAACTATAAGATAATGATTTTTTTTTTAATTGTAAGAGAATAAGATTTTTTCATTTTTGTTCTAAGAGTGGATTTTTATACCACTTAAGGAACCAAAGCTCTGGAAGAGGCACAATTACCGCAGGGGGTGATACAGTCTTTGTCTTGCAGTTATTGCAGCATTTACAGCTTTACAATATGCACAAGGAGAGAACAACAGGGGGGCTGGGAGGGGGTAGCTATTCAGATTTTAGGGGGTATGTAACATGCCAGGAATAAAGACAGTAAATGACAGAGAAATTACCAAAAAAAAAAAAAAAAAGAGTTGGTTGGATAAAATTAAGCCAATATACAGCATACATTTTTCTGGCATAAATTCTATTGCATTTGACATTTTTTTGTCCCACTATGTTAAAACATTTCTAGAGTCTGTTTCTGTTGAAGAATGAGAATTGTTGTTTAGTTCTCAGAAACTTCGCAAGCGAGAACATAAAGGAGATTTTTTCCTTTACCTAAAGAAAGGTTCAAACCTACCCCATAGCTTAATGTTTCAAAAAAAGAAGTAAATTCACCTGTGTGGTGGTGTATACCATATATGCCATTTGCTGGACACTGAGCACCAAAACATTTACTCTGACATGAGAGACAGAGATGACAGTTTTACCACAATGTGATTACAGCTTCTTTAAAGATTTTTCTATCTTTCTCTCCTGCTGGACATTTCACTTAATGGTTGAGTGCCTCTCCATGCTTGAGAGAAACTTCTTTCCTTGAGAATGAAGCAATCTTGGCTTGAGCAGCCACTAGAAAAAATTCCCTTGCTTGTTCCACAAGAGAAAGATCATACCAAGTTAAGCTATTAACACCACAAAAAATTAAGTTTGCTTAAACCCAGAGGCTAGATTCATATATGCCTATGGTTTTCATTTCTCTAGTAAGGGCAGGACAGAAGACTGGCCATTTCCTGACCATGTCTGAGACAATGTCTGAAGTTACTGAAAGCTTTTTTTCCTCTTTGTGAATCTGTTTTCCAGCATTGACCTTGTCCTTACATTTGAAAGTAAAACTTAACATGCTCTCTTCCCACCTCTAAATTCTGCCTGCTATTTTAAAGAGTTTCAGACAGATCTTGGATTAGTATGAAGCAGCTTTCCTTTCTAAAGCAGATTTTTTGTGGCATCTAGAGAAGCTTTAACATCTCTATTTTACCCACTCTCTCCTGGCTTCTTTCTAACGAATGAGCTTATTCAATTATATATCACCAGCTTTTGTGAGAAACACTGTTCCTCACACAGAGATTTTGCTTCTCTTTCCCCACTCTGTCACAATGGGATATAAGGAGCTGGGGAGATAATTACAGGGGGTGAGCCACTTCATGAGGAACGTTCTTGAGGGTTATGTGGGGCACGAAGGCATGGTGTGCATCTGTTCCCACACAAGCACTTCCAGAAGGAGTATTTAGGCCTGTGATCCGAGATAGGAGTGACAGGTATGATGGGACTGAGGTCAGTTAAGAGAACAGGACATGTCACGGGGTTCAGAGGCCGGGAGATGTTGCAGGAGCTCTACAAACGTTAAGACGCCTTCCTGAGGAATGCACTCTGCAATTGCCATATCGCTGACAGAAAGGACCCCTGGTATTTTCCAAAGGCAAAGAAAAAGGAGATGTATAAATAAATTTGGAGACTACATTGAGTTTAAGGACTCAGGAATACAAGCTTAGGTCATTATTACATGGAGACAGTGAAGTTTTGATGAAATTAGCCTTCGCAATGATCATAAAATTTTGATCAACAGACAACAATGGAACTGGGCACTACTGAATTACTACAGAAGATTTTTACTACAAGAAACATCTTACTTCCAGTAGCTCTGGTCAATAGGAAATTCAGCTTATTATTAGCTAAAATTATTTTCCCAAGGAAAAAAAAAGCCAATAAAGCACCAGAACACCAAGGACCAAGTCTTGCCTTACAGATCCCTTTCACAAAGGAAATTTACCGACTTCTAGTCCTGAGAACATCTAGGTCAAAACAATGTAATTATTCCCCAAAAGGATAATATTTGACAAGGGGAAAACTTCAAGTATGACCTCTTATTTATATACAAAGCTCTCCAGTGACAGTCTGGACAGATTCAGCAACACTGTGAGAGAGACTTCAGCCTGTTCAGGAGTCTGGTTGACAGAGTCCCTTGTGAGACAGTCCTGAAGGGCAAAGCAGTGCAGAAAGGCTAGACATTCTTCAAGGAGGAAATCTTAAAGATGCAGGAGCAGACTGTTCCCATGTGCTGAAGGACAAGTTGGTGGGCAAGAAGACCAGCATAGTTGAAGACAGAGCTTAGGGTGGAACTTAGGGAAAGAGACTTTATGACCTTTAAAAGAAGGGGAAGGTAACTCAGGAGGACTGCAAGGATGTGGTGAGGTTATGCAGGGAGTAAATCAGAAGGGCCAAAGCCCAACTAGAACTTAATCTGGATACTGCTGTAAAAATGTTTGCAGGGCTAAGAATCATCTCCATCCATTACTGGATGTGGGGTGAAACACAGTGACAAAGGATGAGGAATAGGCTGAGGTACTCAATCCCTTCTTTAGATCAGCCAAGGCACAAGGAAAAGGCTGTGGATATTTATGTAAGACATTAGTAAAGCCTCTGACACCATTTTCCACAATATTCTCCTGGAGAAACTGGCTGCTCATGGCATGGACAGGGGCTCGCTTCACTGGGTTAAAAAACTGGCTGGGTGGCTGAGCACAGAGATTGGTGGTAAATGGAGTTAAAACCAGCTGGCAGCCAGTGACAAGTGGTGTTGATCTGCTGGAGAGTAGGAAAACTCTGCAGAAGGATCTGGACAAGCTGGATCGATGGGCCAAGGCCAATTGTATGAGGTTCCACAAGGCCACGAGCCGGCTCCTGCCCTTGGGTTACAACAACCCCAGGTAGGCTACAGGCTGGGGAAGAGTGGTTGGAAAGCTGCCCAGCAGAAAAGGACCTGGAGGTGCTGGTCAACAGCAGCTAAACATGAGCCATCACTGTGTGCCCAGGTGGCCAAGAAGGCCACTCGCATCCTGGCCTGTATGAAAGACAGTTTGGCCAGCAGGACCAGGGCAGTGATTGTCCCCCTGTCCTCAGCACTGGTGAGGCCACACCTCGAGTGCTCTGTCCAGTTCTAGAACCTCACTACAAGAAAGACATTGAAGTGCTGGAGCAAGTCCAGAGAAGGGCAATGGAGATGGTGAAGGGTCTGGAGGGTAAGTCCTATGAGGAGTGGTTGAGGGAGCTGGGGCTGTTTATCCTGGAGAAAAGGAGGCTCAGGGGAGCCCTTATCGCTCTTTACAGCTAGAAAAAAGGCTGTAGCAAGGTGAGTGTTGGTCTCTTCTCCTTAGTAAAAGAGAGAAGAGGAAATGGCCTCAAGTTGTGCCAGAGGAAGTTGATATTGAATATTGGGAGAAATTTCTTCACCAAAAGAGTTGTCAAACATTGGAACAGGCTGCCCACGGAAGTGAAAGACTCACTATCCCTGGAGCCATTTAAAAGACATGTAAATGTGGCACTTAGGGACACAGTTTGGTGGTGGACTTGGCAGCGTTAGGTTTTGGTTGGACTCTTAGATGATCTTAAGAGGTCTTTCCCAGCTTAAATGAGTTAATGATTGAGCAGGTTAAATCCAGTCAGTCATTAAATACTGAACTCAACGTGTTTCAATGTAAGATTCAGAGGGACAAAAAAAAAAAAAAAAAGACTAAAACTAAACTTTTTATTTCATCTTGATTTCTTTTCTTAGTTTGAAAAGGTGGGCAACCAGTGGTCACTGCACGCCAGTGCAAGGGTTGAGTGAATATCATTTATACATTCTATTTGGTTTAACTCCCATAGCTGATGGAAAGGATTAGAATATAGTCCATGACAGAAAGACAAATATTTAGAGTGACCAGAACTGCTAATGCCCTCCAGATTTCCTTATGGAGGGAAGTGTATACCAAGTGAAGGTCAGACTGCTTCTGACCATCAGAAGTAACCCGCCACTTTCAAAGTTTCTCATCTAGGATCATTATATTTCCCCCCTCCCAGCTCTCTCTTCAGCATTTCTTATCAGCTTAGCTTGTAACTGTCTTGGTTTTGACAGATCATACTACTCTGCTCTTATAAAGACTACTAAAGGGACAATATTGGGATTTTAAATCAAAAAATCAAATTAAAGATATAATTTTTAAATACACAAACCCCACCTTTGTTCTCTAGGTCCAGTGTGAACAGGAGAAGAAATACTAAACAGCTGGAGAGCATAGCCTTGAGAGACTGAAGTCTTCAGCCCTTAAACACTTCAAACACAGATAAAGACAAGTATTTATCAGGAATAATTAACACAGAACTGCTCTTGCTTTGAGAAAAGTTTGTTCAAATCAGTTTGTTCAGTTTTGGTTTTTTTGTTTTATGACTTCCATGTTGAATTTGAGAAGTAAAATCCTTTCCAATCCCAACACGCAGAGCTTTTTTTTTCTCCAGGAAAGCTATATATGGCCAAGCATCCCACCTCAGACAATTAATTTCCATGTCAGGATGCAGGAAAGGTTGAAGTTGCTGCAGATTTCCTAGAAATTACACATAAAGTGCAACCTTTAAAGCATAAAAAAGATGGTAGAGGGACATGGAAACAGGAATACCATTCCACTGAAGTTGTTTCTTCTTCTCCTGTACTAATATTCTTGTTAGCTTTTGTCTAGGAAGAATACTCCAGTGGAGTCCACCTGTCTCATACAAATTATCATCTTGCAAGTTTTTTATTGGAAGAAAAAACTGTAGCTTCACATGGAAAAAATTTGAGGTTAATGGCAAAGGTTATATATTTTTTGCTAGGTTTTCAAATGCCTATATTACTTGTTGTTTTAACATCTATACATTATTTAGATTTCATCTACATAGTAAATCTTTTATAAGCACGGCTTAAAAGTGCTACTGCACTATACAAATACCACAATGACAGAAATTAATATGCTCATTTAGCTTTCTGACATTTGGGTAAGATACTATGTTGTTCCTTGTTTAAAGGGTTACATTAATTAACATTGATCCTGTTTCAGGGAGACTAGGGTCATGTCTTTTGTGCTATTTACACAAAATAGATGCCATCTAAGCAATTAACACAACTGGAAAACTCTGATTCCCTGACTACAAATTATTTCTCCAGTGGTACTACTTATGTACAGTAGATATTTCCAGGTTTTACTTTTAGTTCTGCATCTTAATTTGCTTCATTCATTCTGTGATACTGTTTCCATTTTAAAACTGGAGTTCTCGGATAGTTTCTCATCTTTATAACTGATCTGAATCCCATATTTGTATAGCTTTTGCATGAGATCCAGCAGTTTCTTATTTGTCTTATTACTGTATTAGTAGCATGTTTTTTGAGGGCAATGCTTAAATTACTAGCCATGTAAGAAAAGGAGCCAATATCTCCCAGTTTAAATAGCTACAAAATCAAGGCAGGGTTAAGTAGGAGCTGGTTTGGGTCAAGTCAAGTACCAATGGATCACAACAACAGCCCTAGATCAGCTCAGTTATGCAGAACACATGCACATTTCTGCAATTCTGCTTGTACACATTCGGGTGAGGGTTTTTTGGCTTCTTCATAACCTTCAACTTGCACGACCTGCATTCAGTGCTATTTCAAGTCACGACAAATCCATGAACAGATGTGGATCACAAAACCAACCCAGGATAATGCAAAAACCACTCAAGGACCACCACAAACATATCCTCTCACTGCTAGTTAAATTGACCTATTGTTTCCCCTTCGACATCCCTCTGGTACTTATCTCCTTTGACAGCCAGGACAGAGAGGCTGATTTGCTACTCCAGGAGGAATTTACAAGGTGCATGATGAAAAACCACAGTCACAGGTTAACAGGTTGGAAGGGGCTATACTCAAAAGGTAACCATAGAAAAAAGGTCCACTTTTCCAGCTTTTATCTCAGCAGTTTGGCTGTAAGGACACTACTGGAGACTATATCCAAAGCCTTAATGAAGCTGAGCTATACAGCTGCTCCTTCTGTATACAAAAGACTCCAGAAGGACTTGCTCCTGGACCTTACCAGGGACTGCAGGGAAGCTGACCTTTTGAATTAAAGTTATCTTTTAAAAATAGCTAATATTTTTCAAGATTATGCTGTCTCAAAATAGCATTTACTTCACTGAGAGTAAATAAAACTATCATAATCTGGATTTTTACTCACTTCTCTGAATAATACCAAAGGTATTTTGCAACATTCTGTAAATGTACAGCAAGAATAACTGAGTGTACTTGGGTTTATTACAGCTTTTTATAGGTTTACATACTTAAATATCAAACCATTATTTATATGCTTTTCCAGAAGACAGTGTGACAAGCTTCCTGCAGACCTGTTGAGGAGGGCATATCTTGCAGAGTGCCAGATAGTCCAGGGTAAAAATGGATTCAGGGTGACTGGAGGCCAACATTATTAACTGCACTGTAGCAGCTGCTCTGTTCCAACTATATTAATAAAAATACCTTAGATTCCATGTTGCTATTTTAATGAGTTATCAAAATATAAATGACCATGAAGGTCTGTCTTCACGGTCTGCGGGAGAAGCCGCAGTAGCCTTTACAAAAGCAGAGGATGAACTGCAGTTTATGTAAAAGGAGAAACCAAGTAAAGTTTACACAGCAGGTGAACAGAAACAAAGCTCCAGGTTTTCTGGCAAACACACTAATATTCTGGCCATGGGACTGCTCCCTGCCTGGAGTTATTGTTGAAAAGGGGCCTTACTTCCAGCTATTAAGAAAAAAATAGTTCATACCAGTCATCTGATGTCAACATTCCGGAATCTGCTTTTTTGAAAGAGAGACAGCTCCTGAATTTTTAAGCACTTCTAGATGCACGTTTATTTCTATTGCATGTTTGTTTTCTTGAAAGTGAAAGCACAGGGCAAATATGTCAAATCAGCCAGTCCACCAATCTGCAAGTGAAAAAAGTTTATTTTGGAGTCGAACCAGAAGTGGCCCCATTTTCTGGCATGCTCACAGCTACACAGAGCATACTGATTACAGCTGGAGGCTGGGATCATCATGGGAAACAGAGGTACCGACTAGGACATGGCAAGAAAAAGGGGGGGATGTGTCTCAAATTTCTCATAACTTGTGAAAACTATCACTCTGTTTTGTCCATGGGACAAAAATGTAGTTCAGCCAAAAGAAAAACAGAAATGCTCCTGAGTGCCAATGCTCACTTGCACCATTGGCTCAAGACTGCTTTAACAGGCTGCCTCAAAGCTTACTGAAGCCAGAACAGACGATGAAGGTAATCAGTGAGGTTTCATTACTATTTTTAAAGGATATAATTTAACAACCCCTGTGTTGCTACCAATGGCTATTACTGATCACGCTCATTAATTTGCCTATGTACCTCACAAATCTCTTCACAGCTTTCTCCCCTGCTATTCTACCTCGTTACCCACTGCTTTTACTTTTTCTAGCACCTTTCTGCCTTCTACATCCTTTCTACAAGCTCAGTGAGCTTCAGTCTGGTCAGTGCATGGTTTAATTAGAAGCTGTGTATTGTTTATTCAGCCAGAAATGTTTTCCACATCCACAGTTAAGTGAAGGTCAATCAAGGAAATACATAGTGAGAATCCAAGTGTGCTTCTGGATGGAAAACAAGAATGGCAATTCACTGAAGAGCACGGGAAAATGTATCCTGTTGAGGCTGTTCAGCCTGGAGAGAGAAGGCTTTGAGGAGACCTTCTAGTGGCCCTCCAGTACCTAAATGGGCTACAAGAAAGTACAGAGGGACTTTTTACATGGGCATGTAGGACAAGGGGGTATGGCCTTAAGCTGAAGGAGGGCAAGTTTAGATTAGACAGCAGGAAGAAATTCTTTACCATGAGGGTGGTGAGGCACTGGAACAGGTTGCCCAGAGAGGCTTTGGACTCCCCATCCCTGGAAGTGTCAAAGACCAGGCTGGATGGGGCTCTGAGTAACCTGCTCCAGGTTCCCTAACCATGGCAGGGGATGATCTTTAAGGTCCCTTCTGTCCCTAACCACTCTGATTCTGTGATCCTAGTAAACCACTCTGATTCTGTGATCCTAGTACGTTGTGGTCTTCCAAACCATTGCCAATCTAAGGCCCTTAAGCAATGCACTCAATTTTTAACTGGTAAAAAAACCAGCACATACACTTTCTGCAGACTCTCAGAGGATGGCATTTGTCCTTATGTAGATGTTTCAAGCCTGACATATTCCACATCTCCTAATTCCCATCTGAAAACAGGCTGCAGAAAGGAGACTTATGAATCCATTTCTTGCCGCTGCAAAAAAAACTCCACCAAGCCTTGTCTTACTGCACTCAAAGGTTTTCTCTCTCATACACACACAAGCATAACATCCTAGTACATTTTTGGTTTACTCTCAGAACCATATCATCTTCCATTCAGAAAATCCAGAACTAATTTCCCATTAACCTAATGACATAACATGGGCTAGGGCGTCCTTTGGCTCCCAACAAAACACCGGCTCCCTGTGGCTTTGAACAAAAAGCCCTTCCTCGGGGCTGTTCTGCACAAAAGCCACATTTAGGATTTAATGGTCTTCTTCACCAGTTTGCTGCATTTCTAATTGAAACACCACAGCTGCTCCACTTAGAAGCATTTGCTACATGATATCTCAGAGTGCCTGAGATAAGGAAAGTCTCAGCAAAGGAAAGTGACAACATTACTTAAACTCTTTCTGTTAAATACAGAACCGTTCATTAAAATCTTTAACAGGTGGCAGGTTTGGCAGCTCCATTGTGTGCAGGCTCTAGACAGATTTATCATGCCTTCCATTTTAAAACATTTATGTGAACGCATTTGCCGAGATAAATTACCTTGTTCACAAAAGCATCCTGATCAAGGCTGCTGTTTGAACTGCTACATCAATCAAATTATCTCGTAAAAATGTTTGCATCAATTTTGACAAACAGCATCTCATATTTATAGCTTTGGAGCTCTCTTCAGTAATTTTCCTATTCTAATTCTGGTATTTTAAACATTTTAAATCTACAATAGTCAAGGAAATACTGAACACAAACTGGTTGAGTCATATAAAGCAGCTGGACGGATACCCCGAGCAAAGCAGACAGCAGGCAAAGTGCTTCTGAATATGTCTCATAGCAACCCAAGATCAGATATCTAGACTCACAGGAGATCTGGGGAGTTTGATGGGGGGGAGGTTGACACGAAGGGGCTGCTCTTACGAAAAAGCAAGATTTCAGCCATTCCAAGGCTTTTCACTGAACAGCTGTCCCGGGAAACATTTGCCTAAAGGAAAAACGCTGCTACGATTACCATTTTTATTCAGAAACTGTGTATTTGTGCATTTGCCCAGATGCACAAAACCCAGGCACAATTCCCACCTTTTCCAACAAGCACCCAAAAGGAGAAGTCCCTCCCGTGGGACAGGTCAGGGGAGACTGGGTGCACATAACTCCTGGGTTGAACATGTACACTGCAGGGGAAGAACACCACGGTCTCACATCCCAATTCCCATTACAAATGCTTGCTGTTTAGCCTGACAAACATTGAAGCATATATACCATGAAAAAACAGTCCAACGGAGAGAGCCACTGAGTGACAGCCTAAATCTAAAAGAGAGAAGACTTTTAGATTAATTTTCTGGCTACATCAAGGGAGATATCTGCAGTGAGGCTTGGAGCTATGCAGAATGAAGCAATTTATTATCATTTCTACTGCTATGATTCATTGTCAGAGCCCCAGTCAGGAAGTGGGACCCCCAGGAATACACTTAGTGAAACAGAACAAAAATGCTCTCCAGTCTGAGAGCTCCACTGAAGTGCAAGATGATAAACATCGTAGTCACTCAAACACAAACAGTAGCAAGTTCATTTGAACCAACAGTACTCATCTATTTTTAGCAGGGTTTGTGTTAAGGAACAAAAGGCTCTTTTCCACGACTCTGAATTAGAAACCCTCATCTCTAAACCATCTCCTTTCCATTTTGTAAGAAGAGTTTGTATCAATGACCGTTCCAGGAAAACTTTTCTTTTTTTCTTTTTTTTTTTCCCCTTTAATAGAAGAGAAGATGAACGGATGAGATGATATTCCACTCTAGGGGATGGAGTAGATTTTCATTTTGAAAAACAAATTGGTACCAAAATTTAATGACCTCCCTCCCGAGTATAAGATAGACTTCTGTTCCCATTTACACAAAGATAAGTTTTCAGTGCTGAGAAGAACTGAGGATAAGGAAAATTATTTTCAAATACAAACGGATTTATGATCTAGGAAAACCAAAGCAAGTACCAAAGCCTGTAAGCACTCCAGTCCAATATTCAGCACACAGTCCTTGTCACCAAGTTTCAGGGCCTTTTAAATGATACAAAGCTGTTTTGTACAACATATTCAAGACTTTAGACATTTCTGGCCAAGAGACCTTTTAAATATGTGTGCCAGTCAAAGAAACGACCGTCATCATTAGTCCTGTGGGATTCTCATCCTCTGTTATTAAACTGAGACATTTACAGCATCTATCCAAAGAGTGGCCAGGACGCAGCCTCATGTTATAGACACTGTCAGGATTTCTGAGCTTCTGTCGCTCACTATTCTTAATATCAATATCATGTTAGTATCAAGAGTTGCAGCCTGTCCTGATCCCTGCTGTCCTGTGCAACGTCTTTGCAACAAACAGATATTTGTAAGGCAGGGGATGTCAGAGCAACAACCACCAAGCCCTTTTTGGCACTTATACTTTTAAAAACTGCTAACTACCTTTTTTTCACCCATTCAGTACAAACTCCTGAACTTGCTACTCTTAATTCCTAAAACTGAACTATCCTCATTTCCACAGGGGTAAAAAAAGACCCATCTGATATACCCGAGCTGTAAAGAGGCACTGTCATTGACCTGCTGTATTCAAGTTTCTTATACTAACCAGTACAGCACCATCTCTTTCTTCTCTACTGCGCTGTGTTCTGTGCAATTGTTACAAACCTCAGCTGCTAAACAGCAAAAAGCATTTCATGTGCCTTGCTGCTGATAAAGAGTTAAATGTCTTGTTTAAAGGTACTCTGGCAAGACTCCTCTCAGCACACTTTTACACTGTTTGGTCTGTTTTAAGAACCCTGGCATGATTCTTGATGGAGGCTAGTATCAATAACTCCACCAAAACCAGGGTTCAACACATTAAAAACAAGTAAAGCCCACCAGCACGCAAGAACTCTGGGTTAGTCCACATGGTGTCGGTGCCAAATCCAGGAGCAGCACCATGGGTATACTGTCCAGCTTCACATCAAGACCCCAGCAACTGTAAGATCAGAGATAAGGCTTCACTAAAAAAAAGAAAATCACAAAGATGCTCCGAACTATTTTACTTCCTGTGATCAGTTATTACATGTTTTGCTACCAGAATTCTGCCTTCCTCTTTTGTATTGCAACGGAGTCGGCCCTTCGCTGCAGAGATGAAATCAGGAAAGACTGCTAATTTAAACTGCATTTTAACTGATACACATCTTTTTCATCTGCCCACATCTCACAGTTTTCAATCAAGCCTCACATCACTGGGCTCTGGGCATTTCTCTTGGATGAGACAAGCGCCTGCAGCAAGTGTTGTCCTCGTAGAACTGGCCTCGATGGGGGCTGCTTTTCCCATGTCGCTGACTGGGTGAGCTGGAAAGGGAATGAGAGCAGCTCCAGAAAGCCAGAGTCACTTACGGAAATATTTTCAGACTGCCAACTGAAGAGTAAAGAGGATTTCAGGAATGCAGTTTGAGGTCATTCAGTTTTTACCTACTACACAAGCCGCTCTGCTTGGCGGAGAACTAAGAAAGCCTCTTTCCCTAGCAACAAGTCATGTTGTACATGCTGCTTATTCAGCTGCAAATACGGCTTTTATCCCAGAGGTAATGGTCTTAGAGAAGGCTATTCTTAAGCACTAATAAGCTAAAAGAACTCAATTATTTTAATTTCAAGACTAACGAGGCTCTCCTGTGAGCTATTCATTTTGCTACTTCAGGAGCCAAGTGCACTTGTACCACATCCAAGTAAATAGAAGGAAGGAAGAAGAAAGTCATCGTGACGGGGCCCTTTTAACGGACACAGACCTCCTACTGTGCTGAAATTCCCTTTAAACAGGAAAAGAGGAAGATCATCAAAAAGCCCATCACCCACACAAAGGTCAAGCTGTTGACAGAAACGATTATCACACAACTGCTTATCATCCCTAATTGTTTGGAAATTTTTACAGCATTTAGAGCGAGCGTAGGAGGGAACACACTTGAATGCTGGTTTTCTCAGGCCACTCGATATTGACCCGATCACCATTAGTCTAATGCACAAGTGCTCCTATCTGACAAGATCAAGAGATTACGTGAGATTACAAGGAACAGGACCATTGTTAACAGCCCGTCACCTTCACTTTGGGAAATGAGTCCTTGTGAGGGCTATCCACCTTATCTTCCTCTGTGGCCACTCTGACTGTCACAAGCCTCCAATCACACCTTTAAAAACTTAAAACACACAAGGGGGTTGCTAACCACTGGAGGACAGAAAGTGATTGCTGATGTTTGAAAGCAAGGTGGAAGAGAGACTATGTTGTGTGAGGAAGAAAGTCCTATTATTTTGTCAACATCTATGCACTTTCTGTATTCTATTCTCATTCCTTCTGCCTAACAAATACATTTAATTCTTTGCTTAGTTGGATAGTGATGATACGGCCTCTGCTACTGCTAAAGCTTGATAATGCTTTACTGAAAGCATGAAATAAACACAGGAAAAAAAAAAGAGAAAATTAAGACACTATTATTCATTGCTGCACCTCATGCTACTGACATAAAAATATAACTTCCATTTCCCAAGTCTCTGCTATTTGATTTGTGCCCCTCTAGCTCTGTCTGGCTGTTCCTCATATAATGCCATCCAAGCACACAACACAAAGCGACCCTCTAGGCCCCTCCTCTCTCTGCCACCATGACAAAGTGGCTCTCTGAACCTAATTTAGTTTCCTGCTAGCTCAGTCATGACACCTGAAATCCTTCAGCCACTTTTTTTTTTTTTTCCTCACGGCTGTTTACAACACACCGATGTGAGTCTGTTCAGGATGCCCGCACAGACTAGAGAGCAGAGAGACGGCCAGAGGCAGCAATGCTCCATCCACCATTCCATCTCACCTCAACTGCTTCACAAGTTCCTGCTCCCATGAATTTTCCACCAAAACAAACTATAATAAAATCCCTGCAAAGGCTTCAGATTCTGGTCACTGTCCCCATTTTCAGAAATGTACATCTTATTAAGAAAAAAGTAAAAAGGAAATTCAAGTGTCAGGCAGCTCAGCAGACACTGAGTATTTTCCAGTTCAGTTTCACATAATCTTCCTACAAAACAGAGTAATTTACAGAATTACGGTCATGTGCTTTCTTCAAATCAAGATTTTTTTTCATCATTAACGATTTACTGAGGTATTTTAATTATCTGCTGCAACATCAGGGTTGAGATGATAAAGCAGTGAACTGTAGTTTTATGCATTCAACTTGTCCCCAAAAGGAGCCTCATTTTCCATATAGTTAGTGTATCCATCTGAACACTGAAAACTCATCAACCATGCCTCCACAAGTTTATCCCAAGTTTTATTTGCACATTCAGATAAGTAATTTTAAGTAAGCAAAATGCAATCTGACTCCCAGTCTAAATACACAAGTTACTGAGTTAGTCTTTCACAAGTCAGTGTAAAGGCAGTAAGAAATGAGTATTAGCCAGTGAGAAAAAAATCAACTTTGCTGTGCCGTAGAAATGAGAGCAAAATCAAAATTGCCTTACAGCATCAGCTTCTGGTCTGCACTAGAAATGGGAGCAAAATCAAAATTACCTTCTAAAACACAACAGTTACCTGCTGAAATTTTTATCTGGCAAAAGCAGCAGTCACCCCACAGTGTGCAAACTGTGAGCAACAACTGAAATCTACAGTCTTATCTCAGGTAACCTGATCAGGACAATGGCTGGTACTGCCTCTGCACATGGCAGTTGGTTGCACAGAAGAATGCTCTCCTTATTTTTAAGACTTTCTTCCCATCACTTCTGTGTTATCTTAAGAATCCTGCCATGAGCCTCATCACCACAACCAAGGACATCCCCTCTACTCCAGCGAGCTCCATTTTATCCTGAGGATGATGAATGGTGACAGTCATCTCTAATTTATTGGGACTGTTATTCGCCTGATCCAAAACTGCTGGGAGCTGTGGCCTGCTCAATCATTTTCTATGTTTTAATGATATAGGACAAAGGAGACACTTCCAAAAAACTCATGCAGGAGTCAGTAAAAAAACCCAGTGGTTTATGGTTTGATAAAATGATTCTGTAAAATTCAACAGGGTATCATATATTACTCATTGAAATACTAAAATTTTTAGTGACCTCCAACCATTTCTGAGAAACCTGCAGTATAAAACAATAGTGAAATTTCTGTTCTGCCCCTTTCATTTTAAATGACAGACAACATTTCCATAGAGGTTATGAGGATTTTTAAGGTTGGAATAAACAGTTAATAAATTTAAATGTTACTTTGCCTGTTCCTCTCTCAAAGCAGAAACCAACCCTCAGTTTCACAATCTGATAAAATAGCCCAATAGCAGCATTTGAATACATAAAATTAGTGGAAAATCCTCTGATGAAAAATGCTAATCTGTGCATATATCCATATGCATATTTCCACAAGTCTCAAGAAAGCAAGAGGTGGGCAGATTCCTGCACAGAACGTGTTAACATCCCAAAGCCATGTCTCTCATACTTCAGCACCATGTGAAAGGCATTTTTGCACAATGCTAATTATTTTCTGTACATGCCTAGCTGGGAAAATCTACAGTAACTAAACATCCACAAGGACTAGAAGGGCACCTGTTTCCACAAATGACTGGATACATCTGGCAAAGAAAACGATGTGGCACTGGTCCATTACATACATGTGATTTTTCCCAGTCCATTCAGTTCATATGAAGGGAGGTCAGTCACTCAGTCACCAATAAACCCAGCAGGCAAAACCAGAGCAGCTGGAGCTGCCTGGGTCTCACCTGATGCTAAGTGACTCCATTAATCCTGGCATTATTATGCAATTCCTACAGATATCATCTCTTAGAAAAACACTTAACATAATTGCCCATATGCAAACACTTGATACACATACTATTCTACTGTATCATCAGCTTCCTACAAGTCACCTGACAATGTGTAAGGTCCAGTGTAATTACAATCTGTAGTAAAAATCACTTCTAGTCTCAGAAAGTTATAAAAAGTCCTTCCTTTTTTACTTCCCCGCAGCTGAAGGTACAGGGCCCTTCCTCATTTATTTCAAGACAGGGCAGTTAGAGTCTCTTGTAAGAAATCAGAAATTACATCATTACAGTAAGTTTTCTTTTCGGTTTACCCCACACAAAGCTTATGGTTCCCTCCTGCAGATAAGTGAAATAAGTAATGCAGACCGAAGAAACTATCATCACACAGAAAAATGTTCCGGGGAACAGCTACCAAATTTCAAATGCAGATTTGCAGATTCCTGCCAGCTGTGCTTATATCCAACGTACTGCTAATTTAGAGATAATACAAAAGCCCTCTTACTCATCCTTAAAATGGTTACAGCTCTCCTCATAAGTGAGTGTCACAGAACTGTCAATACCCCCAGCCACGCCACAGCCTCCAAGCCCCACGCTGTGGAAGAGGGTATTATCCCAAAGCACCAGCTCACCCCACTCGTTTTCCCTAGCTCTGGTATGCCTTCGCCAACCCCTTATGAACACACATCAACACATCAGCAAAGCACATCCAAGCTCTACACACATTCAGATCTGTGTGTTCTTAAGCAAGTTTAAAAAGGCCATTTCCACCATTGTGATATCCTGGATAATAAGAGCCAGGCTGCAGTGAATAGTTACCATTTTCCTGGAGTCTTTGTGTGACACACTCTCCCCATTCTCTGCAGCCGCAGGGAGCTCAACCCTCTTTGCCCTTTACAAAATATATTCCATGGGTTTAAAGAACAATTTTCTTCTTGGAATTTAACTCTGCAGTATCCCCAAGTTCTTTCATGTGAAAGAAAATCTCACTCCTCTGCTCATTTTCACAGGACTGGTCAGGTTGCTTATGCATGCAAGAGCCGAATGCATGAAACTTTTCATTCCTTCTTCTGAAGGAATGTTTTCTCTATTTTCGACTAAAAGGCAGGCCTTGAGCAGACAACAACAACAACAAAAGTGTAATTCCTAGAACTCACCATAAAATACTGCTGGAAAAGAACAACGGAGGGGAGGATGTTTATTTGTCTGTCTTGCTAAAGACAGAGCCTAGCATTTGCAATGACAATCCCAACCTAAGTTAAAAATCAGTGTATCTGATTTTTATATATTATTTTTATATATAACAGTGGTGACTTAAATTACCTGGTTTTTTCCTATGTATGCAGCTGACAGTTTTGAAAAGGTCTTACCTTATTTAAGACAGTTCTAGCATGCCACTTCAGGTCCCTGACAGAGTCCATGGTTCTGTCTTAGAAAAAAATCAGTGCCACACACACTGCACAAAAGTGTGCACCCTACTGTGGTCTTAATCCACAAGTGAAACTAAATTAGTGATCATCAATTCCATTTAATTCTTTTTTCAATATTCTACAAGCCTCCACAAATGAGGTATGCATATTTTCGAACTATTAAATACAACTGAATCTTCTCTTCAAATCATATCAATATATTATCTTTACCTGCTTTCGCTCCCATTTTGCAATGTTTGTAAGCTAAAAAGTGTTCATTAAACTATCCATACACTAACTGCGGATAATTGAAAATATCTGACAACAATGAACTCAGGCTTTTCATTTTGGGATACTAGATTTCTCCCTACATAAGACTGCACAAGCCTCCCTATATTTTGTAAGCCACACAGTAAGTAACACTTGCTGAAACTATAGTTGAGAAACTCTCCCGTTTATTCAGACACCTGTCACGTTAGGTAGGGCAGATGGCCATTTAAGGATAAACATTTGTCCAGATCTACTCCCTTAGGCTTCCTGCCCTTCTCTCCTTCAAGACACCAGACTCACTTTTGTTCCTTACAAACATTCCCAATAACCTCCAACTCCCAAGCTTTTTTCGGCACTTTGTCTTTCCACTCCACTTAACCAACACAGGGGTGGCAAGAATGTGAAAGGACATTGTTACCTGGAGTAACACTACGGCAAAACACAACTGCATCCTGAGCGTGGTTTGCATCAGAGCGCAAGATGCAAAATGGGACTTGTCACCACAGCTAAGTGACAAAGGCATTCGAGTTTCAGGCCCCGAGGACAAATACAGGCACACACGGAGGACTCACACTCACCTGAAGCACAGAGATTTCCAGTGGTCATTCCTCCTTCATTACCACACCAGTTCAGAAGGAGGTGTGCATGCTTGAGTCACAACTAATTGCTTTCAAGGCAGAAAGGTGAAGTGCTCAGGTCTGAACGCTGGTCACTAAAGACTCTTGAGCCCCTCAAAGTCAGTGCAAGACCCATACCACCAGCAGGTCGGTGTAGTCCACAAGATGCTTTTAGGTTGTGCTGCCTGAGAACCCAGTCACTAAAAGAACTTGTGCAACTGCTGCACTGCACCACTCACCCAACTCAGAGCAAGGAGCTCACCAGCACAGAGCTGAAGAAATTCAGCTGTCTAAATAATTAACCCAGAAAAGCAAGTAACTTATATCTGATATTCCTGATTCACAAGCAATTGGTATCTCCTGCACCCAAAGCTGCTTGTGCTGGTTGTCAGCAAACTGTCTCCCTGCCTCCTTGGTGGTATGCAGGAAAAAGCTGTACTGATCTATTTTGACATTCCCCCCTCCCACTTGTGTCTCCGTATCACTTAAACAAAACTTATTCCCTTCCTATAAATGTGTTTTAAGAAAAGCATTTGCAGAAATCCAGAGAAAACCTGCCACAACTGACACTGTTTGGCCCACGTGCTGCTCAGGAAGTCATCTCAACCATCACAGAATCTGTTTTTTCATCCCTCCAGCAGTAACTACTATTGCTCATCCTAATAAACAAGAAAAACCAAAGCAAACAAAAAACCACAAACAAACAAAACCCTCCAGAAGAGTCTTTTCAGCTCTTACTCCAGTTTTGTGCCAATGAAAACTTGCCCAGGCATCTATTTCAGTGCCACCTTCTAAACTGAGGAGTCCCATGGAAGTGCCCCTTCTTGGCAGGTAACGTCAAGGTCTATTGTGAATCATTTATGCCATTACTTCAGACAGGAGTCTAGAGTAATGATTATTGTGAATCAATCTACTGCCAAACTTAGCAGGTTTTACTGGATTTTGGAGTTTTTTTGCTGTTTTGGGGTTTTTTCTGGGTTTTGTTGGGGTGTTTTTAATAAGGCAGAAAGTCAGAATCCACTTTTATAACAGGATTTAAGGTATTTCTCAATAACACTACTTTCACTATTGCAACCTGAACAGCCTTAAACCAAGAAAGACAGCAAAAGAAACAAAGATTAAATGTTTAAACAAACATTTATGCAGATGAAGTTGTTATCTAGAGTCATTAAAGGTGCATCTGTTTCAGCTCAGAAAAAAACAAGTAACTTTAACTCTCCAACTGTTACATTATTCATAAGCCCCCAAGTGACACCAGGTAAAGCTCTTGTCAAATGGAATGTAGTCTCTGCTTTTGTAAATAATGGTGATGTCCATTACCATTATCAGCCCTAGTTTTTCTCCCCCCACAGCGCTGCAAAAGACCTAGATACACTGGTAACCAGGGCTACACGAGTCATTATGGGATATGAGGCTCGAGCAAAAAGTCTGCAGTGAAGTACAGCTGGGATACCTGAAAAAAAAAAAAACAACAAACCTTGCAATAACAGAGGCAATGGTGCTAACTGAATTACCTACTTTTAAAATCCATTTAACACTATCACATAGACTGGGCACAATTTTCAACCCCGAAAAGAACAAGTGTGAGATGCAGATAGTCACTTTGCATGTGTGTACCTATCCAAAACTCTCACTGCTTGTCTTTCCCTCTGTCTTTACGCAATCAAGGCCAAAGCCCAAAGCTTGCTTCTTACCTCACCTGGCTCCTAGAACCTCTGTTCTAAAATTATTTCTAATCTTTTTGCCAGGTTCTACACACAAAATGGCTTGCCCCAAAAATTTTGGCTTCCTCAGAGAGAGCTCATAGAAAAACACTGGGTTCATTTTGAAAGTAACACGAACTTGGAGCTTCAAAGCATCACGCAGGAACACTTACGCTTCAGACGGGATGTCAAAAGACTCATCTCCAACACTCTTCCATTGAAACACTACCTTCAGCATTTTCCTTTCAGACAGTCTTTAACATGTTAGCTATCCTCTTGGAGAAGCACAGCTTCTTGCCTCCTCCCAGCCCAAAATCCAGCCAGACCCACAGCCAGTCTGAGCTCAGCAACCCCTTCTGAAACCTTCCTTCCCCTCTCCTCCCAGTATTGCCCTGAAGAAGGCAGGCAATAATGGCATTTCCTGCTCCTGGTGACACTGCTACTATTTGAGAGACATGCCACAATTTATGTGGACTTTCCAAGATTTCACACAGATAATTGTACCCTTTAGGCAATCTCTTCCCGAAATGATTCAGGTAGAGCAAATCCTACTTTATTGCAACACCACCTTTTGGGTCAAGGGAGAAGGCTGTCTTGCAGTACTTACTCATGCAGACATCTCTTTCTTTCTTCTCCCAACCCTGACCATTGTATCTCTCAAAGCAGATCATCACAGTTTTCCTCTCCAGAGGGACTTTCTACCACTTCACTCCTGCTGGGCACACGGTGACTGAATTATTAACTGTGTAAGCAGTTAATTGAGAAATCTATCATTGAACCTTCTTGCTGACTACACATGCATTGGCAAACTACACAATGTGCAGCAGTTCTTTTCTGTATAGTACCTATTATTCACAGTCACCCTACATAAAAAGCCTTTATGCTCTTCCTGAATGTTTGCAACACATTGGGGACCTGCTGGACACAGCTCACTGGATAATTGGCAGGGGGGTTGCCTTTAGCTGGTTTCATTCTCGAACAGCCATTTGTCCCACTGCTGGCATTACCACCAATTTGAGAGAAGCACAGGCATTGTTCTAAAATCTCATTTTACTGTCTGGTTTGTTTAACATTAATTTTCTATTGTGTAACGTTAATTTAAAAGTGTCTACACACTGAGATTTAGAGACCATTCTGCAAAAAAGCTTTTTTGTCCCTGTATCATCCACAGAGCATACCTTCATGAGCTCTACTGTGAGCTGCCTAAGGTTTTAAAAAAATAGTGGCTGAAGCCTTTTATGGGAAAACACTACAAGCCAAATACTGAACCTAATGCTATTTGCAGATGCACACTGTGCTCACAAGATGAGCCAAGCAGAATAATGCAAGCAAATAATTATGCTCTGAAGAAAACAGAGAATGTGAAGAATGGTGGTTAACAAATGAATACAAGTCTTGCCAGCTCTCTAGGTCTGGAAGTTCAGCTCTTCCTCCCCACACCTGCTGTGAAACCCTGGTCCAGTTCTCTAGCTGCTCATTTAACATGCTCTTCCCTTGATCTCTGATTACATTCCTCGAGCCTACACAGCACAGCTAAATTTTCTCATACAGCCCCCTATGACCACTTCACCCTCCCTCCCAAGGTCAAACGCTACATTCGTGTCCAAACTCACACAGCACCACATTCAAGCCCCTGATCTGAAAAAGACTGTACAGCTCTGCATGCATGTATTTAACCTCCCTCTGAAATTACCCCTGCTTGCACCCTCTCAACGCTGCCAGCTCAAATTAGACTCTGCAAGCTACAAACGTCAACTCGACCAGCTCACGTTTGAGCTACTATATCCACAAAGCACTTTTATTGCTGGGATCACAGTATTGGGCAGCATCTCCTCTGACTTTCCACCAGTACTCCCATTCCAGCAGTAAAGAGATGGCATGACAGGGGTGATGGAAATCCATCATCCATGCCCTGCAGATGGTCTAAGTCCTGATACTGGATGCTGCCAGAGAAAGCCAAGTGTGAACAATACTTAAGGGCCTTTCACCCTTGCCTGTCTCCTATTTCCCCAGCTCTGCTCCTCTCCCAAAGCACAGTGCGACAGGACAGAGAGGAAGAGGAGGAGGAGCACACCGTGGATGTTCACAGCATAAAAAGCAATATAAATTAAAACAAAACTAGAGAATAGACACTCTCTAGCAGACTCCATCCCTCTCAAGTATACAAGCTTGCTCTTCTTTTCAACAGTAATACACTCTTTTGGATATTATGGTAACCTGGAAGCTTATGAAGGAATACCTGTGGTTAACTCAAGCCTTTCCAAGTAAGAGAAGAGGGTCTGGAAAGCATCTTGCATTTCTGAGGTCCTGTAGCATACTGGAGACACATAACTGTGGATCACTGCACTGGATGCAAGTCACACAGCTGCTATTACAGAGAACATTGCACAACTGCACCACCATGTCCTACTTCTGAGAGCTGTACTAAATGATACTTTTATATATACTCATGAAGGAAAGTATTTGAGAAATAGTGGAATATTTGGGGGGAAATTTTTTATTGTAAATACAGTGAACATGCATCGTCCAACTAATGACACCCTTTTAACTTCTTCAGTGGAAGACACTGAGAGGCACTCTCTTAGTCTTAGTAGTACAGATTCCGTACACAACACTGCTTTAGCTAGGACAAAATTGCTTCAAGTCAAAGAACAAAAGCACACATACACAGCTATTCTGAATTTTACACTGGTGTTCTCAGCAGGACACAACCATAAGAAGTCTCAATGCTGTCATCTTTTGGAATACCAATAGAGGCAGCAACAATTTAATATAGCAGACCTTCTTTTTGTTTAATTAAACATTTCATTAGAAAAACTACTGTACATATGTAGGAGTGATCATACTGGAAAAGTCCAAGAATACAGCTGTGTTGTGAATGTGAGCCAAGAATGCACATCTTGGTTCTACTTTGTGTTTTCCTCATGTCAGCTTAATTAGCTTTATTTACAGTGTTAAATTCTCTCAGATAGAGAAATTGAATCAGCCTTTTATGCATTCAGAGCAGTAGATGAGTTTTCTTCACTCAGTTAATTGGATACTTCTTTTCAGTGTAGCAAAGGGATAGCAAAATAATCACTGTGTTTTACTAAACCAGCTATTACACTAAAGAGGTTAAAATAAATACCAGCATGCACACTTAGTTGTTTTTAAAATTGGTTGCAGTCTGTTTCTTGCAATCACAAACAGGTCTTGTGAGAAACATCACATAAAACCAAGGGTCACAATGCACTGGTTTTAAAATCTTGATTTCACACTAGAATGGAGTCTGAGTTTTCACAGTCAAAATTCACAAGTGGCTTGGAAAATGTAAAGCTCCTGCTTGGAAAGGAGAAGCAAGAAGGACTGGGCCTTATCTTCCCAGTGAAGGTTGCCAGTGATAGCACTGACATTTGCTAGATTGAAGTCTTTTTATTGGAACAAGTGTTTTACTAGAAAATGGAGACTATTTTAAGGAAAAAAATCTCATCATTTCCTCTCTAGCATGTCTTCAACATAATGCATATGAATCATTGTCTCCAACTGGCTCAGAACAGCTTGATTACTCATGAAATGCTTTACTTCACCTTGGTATGAGCCAGAGGGTAGAAACTTACCTTATGCACTTCTTTTTGTCACATTATAAAATACTGAAGATTTGTTTTCCTCTGTAGCCTCCACTTCAGTTTAGGTTAACCTATTTAAAAATGAGGCGATTGGCCAGAAAATTAAAAGCCAGAAACTTCAGTACATAAAAAAAGTTGACACAGAGGATCTGTATGTTTTCTTTTTTCAGCTATGACTTGTACTTCTTTTTCTCGGATAGTGCTGGTTATATAAATGACATTACATAAATACAGACAGAAAATGAAGAAACACACCTGGAATAACAATCAAACCTATGAAGTAGAAGGGAAAAGATCTCCTGTTGATCCATAGGTAGTTAAATGCAATGTATGTTTTACAGCCTAGACTGTGACTGAAATCTAACACTGAGCTTCTTCTAGACTAATCTGCGAACTCTCATGACAACAATGCACCTTCAGGAGCCCACTATTACATGTATCTTGCTAAGCCTCATCCCCATGAAGCTTTTCACTCCAGGAAAGACAACGGACAGGAGAGCTTGGACACTGCATGGAATTTAACACAACTTCATTAAAGGAAATTAAGCCATCTTAATGCTCATGAGACTGATCTGGCATTCTTGAGACGCATAAAGAAGGTCACAGCACAGTAAACTTCACATCATTAGACCTCCTTTTCTCTTCCAACACCTTTGTATGTCTCATCCAAGCTCTTCCCATGGCCGATCTGTCTGCTCTTAAACATTTATGTAAGGAATTGTGAAAACGAATTGATCTCAGTCTGCCTTTTCCCTTTATCCTCTTCAACAATGTACTATCAGGAGCTGCAAAAAATACCAATCACACTGGCATTTCTCATGAGGTGTTTTCCCAAAAAGTCCCTCCAGGCAATATTTTGCCTGTTGAAGGGGATTATTTCTATAAAATATAAAAAAAAGCTGGTTTATGTAGCACATCATCTGTTTCATTTATTAGAAACTAGATCATTACACTGGATTTAAGAGTATGCAGATGAAGAGGTAATATTGCATTAAACAAAAGACACCAAGAAAAGATATGAAGCTCACTCCAAGATGGTGTGAGCATAGTTAGTGATTCTGTATTAGAAATGAAAGGTTTTATAATAAATTGTACTGAGCAACAACTTCATTTGCAAAAAAAAGCATCAGGAGAAACACAACATAAATTATTAGCTAAACATGCTTTCAGCTTGCAGAAGCTGAACATATTTTCAGTAATTGCTGGTACACAATGGAATAGGTATCACTTTTAAGACCTGGGGGAAATCTGGCATCCTAACACTAGGCAGTATGTGGCAAATAATAACTTTTAAGGATGACAGATTGAAGTTTTTAACAATATCCTTTTTCCACACAAATACTAAACCTCTTCTTCAGATGTGGAGCTTTATTTATTGCTCTTTAAGTGAGGAAAAGGCTAAGAAGGAAGAAGAAGTGTTTCTCGTTCTCACTGGGCTCCAAAACATGTAAATAATTCCCTATTTCTTTCAAATGGTTGACTTTTTTTTTCCCCTCTTGCTAGAGTGTTTGTCCTTTTTAAAATTAATTTTCAAAGGACTAAATCTCTGATTAAACAGGCAGAAAAAGAAGCTGGTCCTCACCAAAGACAGCCTCACCAGGCTGCTTCAGGGCAGCCTGAAGGGTGACTTCAGTGTTCCTCATAGTATAAGGACAGAAACACGGTAATTAATAGGTATAGGACCATGGCATGCAGGTTTTTAATTGCTCCCCATCCTTCACCTGTCTAGCACTATTTCAGGGCTGAAGAGTCATCCCTCCAGTCTAAAGGATGCCTGCCATATTGCCTTTCCTTATGGGAAGAAAGGAAAACTTTAGTTTGATGCAACAGCTATGGGAACACAAAAGGAAAAAAAAAGGGCAAGTGAGCAGTCCTAAAACAGTGCTGAAACTTATGGATCAGGTGAGGAAAGGCTACACTGCTGAGCCATGGTGTAAGATTCCTGTGAGATCCCCACTGTATTCTGGCAAATGCACATACAGTGTCTCGCTAAAGCATCAGCTCTTAATACCTAAATCACAGCCTTGTGTCTTTTTCTTGTCACCTACAGGACCAGATCCCTACCCTAATGCTCAGTTTATGTCAACCAGTTTCCAAAATGCATGCCTGTGTCTATGAAAGTCCTTAGTACTCTTCAATTGCTTGTTGTTGTTATTCAGGAGTAAGAGAGTGGAAACACTTCAATTACTCACTCCAAGCAGGAGCTCTTTGTGGGTAGCTGCATAGACTTTTAATGGATTTTATTCTGCAGTCCAAGCAGGAACAGAAAGTTTTTGTTAGCTCAACTTCTGTGCTGCAAGTCTGCTGAAAAGGATGTCCCTCCAGCATTAGAAGTTAATTTAGCTGCTCCTGTTACCATTCAACCCTTGGCCTCCATTCTGAGGCTGCCAACACAAATACCACCTGTGAAAGCCATTCTCATAAACTTGGTCTGTATGAAGAGATTTGAAATGTCTAGCTCAGATCATCAGGGAACACGTGGCAACCCAGAGGCTCTAATGATTGAGACACCAAGGAAGGGGGTTTTTTTGTCCACGGTGCTTATGTTAACGTAGCACATCTTCACCATGTTGCTGCATTTGAACTTGCATAGAATTCATGTCATTTTTCATGTGAGGAGCCTAAAGTCACTCAGAGGAATATTTATTCAGTCCAGCTGAATCAAGCTGAAATCAGTGGACTTGCACAAATGCTGCTAAAAATTGCTAGAATCAGTTCTCAGCTACTACATTTACAGCAACATTTTTAAGTCAGTCCCTTACAACATGCAAGGAAATAAGCAAGCACACCTAGGATGTCTTTATAAAGGGACATTAAGTGTGGCCTACACAGGATAACAGAACCAAATGAACTTTTCCACATCTCATACATTCTCTCAATAGCATATGCTAAGCTAGAAGCTATCAGCAGCAGCAGCTCCAGGTTAAGAGTTGATCAAATGTTACTGAATTTCACCTGACAGACTCCAAAAAAACCCCATCCATATCTATTCATTACCTCTGGTGTTTGTCCTTAAATAAAACAAACATCACATAGCCTCTGCTGCCCAAATTAATGGGAGTGTGGAAAAAAAAATAACCTTTAGAATGATTAAGGTTCTACATATTGAAAGAGAAAGCATTACATTTACTTAAAGATTCATTTGGAGATTGATTTTCACAAAATTTCACCTTACAGCCTCACATGTCTGGGCAGTAGTAGTCAGGTTAGTTGATTTACTCTGCTGCTGCTGCTATTAAGTAAGGAAAGCTAACCAGAAACATCTAGAGCAGACCACTGCTGTCTGACTAAATATGATAAAAGGCATTTCACTGCAATGGAGTTCATAATACAAAGCCACTGACATGATTAGGAATTTAGATCAGCACATTTCAGACAAGAAGGTGGTGCTAAGAAGAAAATCAATAACAACCATCCAACATAATCCAGGTGTATTTTTTAACCAGCAGCAGCCTGACACTATTCTTACTCCTCTCCACAAAACTTCATTAACCTGTTAAACATATATTCGTTATCATCCACCAGAAATGCACTTTTCACCAATAGGCAGCCAATAGAGAAAAGAAGATAGACAGCATATCCCCTTTCTTCCCTGTCCCAAACCCTGGCACGAGCCAGAAACAGAGAGGAAATAAGGGAGGGAAAGATAGTAGGAGCATAAGAAGGCTGAAGACAGTTAAAGACTGGGCAGCCCCACCATCATGGAAAAGCAGCTCTGTACCATGTAGTGGTCTCTTACATTTGGAAGTACTGCTCATCCATGAAACTCAATGAAGCATGCTAAGGGTTGAACTTCAGAGTTAGCAAGTTATTACAAACAAGCTAGTTCCCTGGTCCCATGAAGTGAAAGGTGGGGGCAGTTCTCTGAACATTTGGACTAAGCAGATGCATTGGCTGCCAAGAACTGAAATTAAGCTGTTGGCTGGTTTACATCTCATTAGAGCGCCTCTCCTTTCCAACCTAACAGCAGGTGTTGGCTGAGTATAATTATACACACAGTTTATACAACACATGGTAGCATACTTGAGAGCTTTAGCTCTGAATGCACACATGGGTCACTGGTGCTAGCATTTTCAACCAGTGCCACGAGGCATTTTTGCTTTGTTCCATTATAAAAATATTTACTGAAACTGATTTCCCAGTTTGGATTGATTAAAGATACAGAAGTCTGGGAACAAGTATTTATTGTTCCCAAATGGCTTTGGAAGAGGATCTGGGGCTGTACCGCCTGCCACATGAACAGGCATCATCTTCTCTTTAAAATCCTGACTTTTTGAGTTCAGTTATAACAACAAAAAGTACCAGTGGAATGCACAAGTTCAAACACCATGAAAGGTTCACATTTCCCACCTACCACACTGTCTCAATTCAGTGAATTTTGAACTTCGGTGACTGGACTGCTTTTCTGAAGCTTTCTCTTAAGAGGGGATAGACCTGTCCTCAGCTTTGCACAGCATCAAGGCTCACTATTGGTCTTGTTTTGGGGCAGGTGTGTGTCAAAATGCATTGAAGAGGCTGATTATGGAAAACATTTACAAACTTTTAGTTTTAGTTTAAACTGAAGATCTACTTAGGCACCTGGGAACCACTGGGGGCATGGGGAATAGGAAGGCAACCATTTAATTCTGTTATTTTCCAAGTTGTCAAGTGGGATGGAGACACTGAGCTATGTTAGAGAGCAACAACTATACAACTGATTCTTTATGAACATTACAGGCACTGGGAGAGGAGAGGGGAAGCTATTTCACCAGTCAACATATTCCGAGGCAAAAGAAGACCCCTGGGAAGTGGGGGCCAGAGCTGGATCTGAAGAAAGAGATGAAGGACATGCATGAAGGACAAAGACTGCACCTGAGAGCTGTTTTGAAAACTCAGTCAAATTCAGGGAAAATGAAAAGCTACAAGCCCTCGGGAATGAAGCATGCACAGATTTAAACAAATTGGTATAATAGCAGCATGGAGCAGTTTGCAGATGTTGCCAGTACAGTCACAGCAATGACACAACTGCTGCATGCAAAGCTGACGAAAACAGACACTGAATACTCCTTGCATTGCACTGAAACCTAAAAACCATCCTCACAGGGGAGCACAATTTCCAACTGCATAAGCTGGGGCAAAGCACGTAGCAAGAACTGCCTGATTTTGGCACAGAGTCCATAGCTTTGCACAGTGTTTAGTGACACTCCTGTAATTAATGTGGTAGTGAATGCTTGAGGAGAAACCTTTTTTCTTACTGTGAAATCTTTTAAGACTCCTACTGGGCTGAACCCAAGGACTTAAAAGTTTTTCAAAGGAACAAAAAACAAAGAACAACTACTGAAAATTCAAGTTTGCATTTTTGGTCTGAGAGAAGCAGAAAAGGGGATTAAAGTTTGAAGTTGATCACCTCCAAGTTGAGTACCTCAGTAATGGACCTTGTGGCTATTTGTCTCAGGCTGAGAACAGAAATTTAGCCCTGTGAATTTGAGAAACTTTTTCTCAGCAGCAGAATAATGGCACTAGAAAGACCCTGGTTTCAAATGAACTTAGCCTTATCACACTAATTTCTCATGTACTGAATTCCCATGGGTATCCACTGACCAAAGTGTATTACTCCCTTGAAAACACGTAAGGCATTGAAGTAAAAAAATATGTCTCTATGAATAAAGTTGCTGAAACCTGCAGCAGTAAATTACTTAAACACTTACAAAGGCACGCAGGTATTAAAAATAGCAGAACTTTCCACTGCATGAAAAAGCTAACACCTATCCTCAATAACCATTCCTGTATTCCAAAAACTTCATTACTTTAGTTGCAAAAGCCTGATTATACTCATATACTTGAGGAGCCATTCTCTGAAAACCCATAAAAAGGGCCAAATCAGTTTTGGGGCTTTCACTTCACTTTCTGCACTGAACAGCCACCACTGTAGCAATTCACTGCATGAGGAAGACCAGGCTTCAGATCACTTTTCCTGTTGCCATACCATGCCATACCCGTTTCTGTCTCAGATAAAAAGCATAAAACTCTGCTACTCACAATCAGACAAGACACAACTCTTCTTGCCTCGTGTGAAACTCAATTAGTGACACAATGAAGCAGTTAAATTGTCTATGTAAAACTTGTGAGACGTTACGTTCAGTGGACGGAGGTCAAGAATGATCAGAAAGGAAAAAAAATGCAGTTGTCATAAGTAGAAAGGTATGTTACACAGAGGTTTCTCTTCCTTAACTAAGCGTTTCAAAAAACAGAAAGTATCATTACACCAGGAACACGTGGCTAACACAAAATCTGTTTCCACTTTGCATGACATGCAAAACTGCAGTGAGCAGAGTGCCTTACTTCACTGAGCTTACACAAAGTCAAAAGCCATGAAGGGAAAGAAAATAAAGAAGAGATGACACTCCAGACTGACTTTTTTAAAACCTTCATCTAAGGTGTGTTGGACATCCTTCCATACCGCTGCATTCACATGAAGCATTTAAGATGTGCTTTCTGATGGATTTTTTTTTTGTCTGGAGTCTTTGGTCATTTTTTAAGTTCTGTTTCTACCACCCTCAAAAAATGTACCCAAAAGCCAACAGCTGAAAGCCTTTCAGATAAATCCTTTCATTACTGGCAAACATCACTGCTGATGTCAAGAAAATCCTATTTAATTTCATCTAGCATATTGAGTTTCTAGCGAAATTCCTGAGAAAATTGATTTTTCTATCAACCCCCCCCCATTTGTTTTGACACCTGCATAATTTCATTTACAGTTCACAATAGGTTTACACAGGCAAAGGCTCATCCAGCAGCACATGTCCATCCCAAACTGTTTCTAGCTGCCCAGATTAATAGCAAGGTTTTGCCAAGAAATGGAAAAAAAAAAAAACCATCATCAGTGGTTTGGACACTCCTTGCTGTTTTCACATCAAGTCCCTGAATTTGCTTTGTGAAAGGTGGAGTTGTGAGCAAGGCTTACAAAGCCAAGTGTGCAGAGACTTGGTGCTTTACCATCCTTTCTTCTCTCAGCAACACTGAGGGAGCTGCTCTTACAAATCATAGCAAAATCTACTGAGGAGTTGTTTCACTTGCAATGCTGCTCTTCAGTATTTACACAAAATCTGGTTCTTGTTGTTTTCCAGAGACAAGTACCAGAGTGCACACTGATCTCCCTGATGGAAAATGCTCTAGGCAGTAAGGAGAGATGGCCACTTCTTGTGATGCAGTTTTGAAGTGCATGGGCCATTAGGTTTTCACCCTTCACACAGAAACCTTATCCATTCCCTTTTAACTTATAAAAACCCATGATGCTCAACCTCTAATCATATTCAATACTAATAGTGAAGGATATTGCCTACTGACAGGCTAAATTTCAAATTATGCAATCATCATAATAATTTCTATTTACATTTATTAGAAGCTTTATCTTAATTTAAAAATGCAAGTGTAATTTGTCAAGATTCCTATTCGTGCTGCTAAATGGATTTCTCTGTCAATTAAATTTTTATACAAATCATATCTAATGGGAAGCGCTGAACCTGGCAAGGGATACAGAGAAAAGAATAACAAAGAAGGGCTTCTACGGGTACGATAATCAGAAAAGGAAGTTTAAAGAAGGTGTACCCACCCCAATAAACAACACTGGTAAATGCATCTTTAAGGTCCCTTCCAACCCAGCCCATTCTATTATTTGTTCTATGATTTTGACAGAAAGCAATACTTCTATATTCTGTTTGTACATCAGAGACTGCCTTTCTCTTACAAACAGTAACCTGTACTTAACATTGTAGCTGCCACTTATTCACTTTCAAAGACCAATTCAAATGCCACATTCAAGATCCACACTTTTCCACTTTGGTCTTACAAAGATATTGTGAGCCACTGAATACTGTTCAGCATTACTCAAGCCAAACACTTAGGAGCTAAGTAAGATCTTGAAGATAAAAACTGCACAATAAAATGTTCAGGATGGGATATAGACTGAAATAGCAGCAGATCACTGCTTTCAGGCATACACCAAGTGTTTCCTGAAAGGTAGTCCAGAGCTCTTCAAGATGTCTCTACTTAGCACACCTCAAATTCAAGTCCATAAGCCAAGCTGAATCACAACAACATTAAACAGGAGCCTAAACCAAAAATGCTATTTAGACTGGATGAGTTTGCCCATTCTTGTTCATTTACAACCTAACACCAGTGATGCTCCATCAGCACAGGTTACCAAGCTTTTCTCCCATAAACTCACTTCCTCAGTAACAGCAGCAGAGTGAGACAGCAAAAACTGCAACAAGGAGACAGTGCTTCAAAGTTCCCTCTTCCTGCTCACAAAACCACAGAAAAAGCATGCTGTCTCACTGAAATGCCACTGACTTCCTCCTCCCATATTCAGTTAAGGTCACGTCAACCCCGACACAGCTGGAGAAGTTAACCATAGGAGAGAAGAAAGCAAGAAATGCATTTTCATGGGCTGCATTTAAACAACAGCTGTACTGTGGGACAGGGAATGCTAAATTCTGGCTTCTTTCAGCTGCCCACATTTCAAGCTTGGATAGCTGACCTTCACATCTAGCATAATACTAGCTTTCTACAGCACAAAACAGTAGAAAGAATTAACAAAGTAAATCCGTTATCACTTCCAAGAAGTCAAGATAACACGGAATTATCAGAAATCAGATTTTATTCCTTCACGTGGTTTGCTGCTCACTTATTAGGTTTTTTTGTCTTCTGGAATTCACTAGATTATTGCTATCCGTACCCACATCTTCAGTAAACAGAAATGCCATTTTTGCCAGATCCTCAGAGATATTTCAAGGATATCAGAGCAAAAGATAGGTGCTATTCTTACTGATAAAACATTACTAGGGAAAGATTCTTGTGTTTGATGATAACAGAGAATTGATGACAATTCTCTGACCTTGACTATGAGACTAACAGCTGTGTACTGCTTTTTTCTTCTCTTGCTCTTTACCAGCTCTGTGTGCCTGAAGGCACAGGTTGGCAGAGAGAATTCCCCACACTCATACTGATAGTTAATGACTTTTAAATTTAATATTCTTGACACCAAGGAGATGTACACATACTGACTAAAGCATATGTGGTAGCTATCACCATCACTAGCAGGAAATGAGCATGCTTCAGGAATTCCAAAGCATTTAGATGGTTTAGATTCAAAATGTTCCTTCCTCTCTTTACTCCCATTATACACAGTCACTTAAAGAATAAAAAGTCTGACAGATCACAATATTTTTCTGAAATTCGGTTCCATTCACATCTCCCTCACTTTCAAAAACACAAACATCATGGCATAATTTCTGATACAGACCGAAAACAGAACCCAAGCCCAAATGCTCAGGACACTTGTTGCATTTCCACCAGAAATTGAATTCTGCTTTTCTCTAATTCACATTAAGGCTACGAACATAAGCCCACTGGCTCGTCTTGTCCTCTCCAGCTACAGTACTTCCACCTTCCATTTATATATATATACACAAGGTGTGCAATTAGAACATTCCTCAGTGAGAGTAACCAACACTCTCTGCCTCCTTCCAAATACAACCAACCAGTAAGCAAAATAAAAACTACAATCCATTTTGGAACAAAAACTCATTAACCTTCTTCCGTTATGTTTTTGTCTAAAAGAATTATTGTACATTATACAGACTGCACAATCCAGTAGGGAACAAACAGGTATTCATAATAAATACAGAACCAATATTACATAGTAAATATAACAAAATACCTCTTGCCACTTCCTAATGATATCTCTATGCACTGAAAATTCATGGTATCAGTGGTGTTCTTTGCTTTAGCTCTCCAGAGCAAGAACAACAGGGTTCCCAGAAGGTCATAGTGATTTTCTTGTCAAAGTTAATGCAGCAAACCCTTCAGTGTAATGGGAAAAAAACCATTTCTGTATATGGCATTGAACCTGGGACATATTTCAGAAACTGACACTTGTGCAGTTTTCTTCAGAAACATTCCAAAAAATACACTAAGGTGAGATATTGACTGATCCTAATCTGGACAGGCCCATTAATTTTCCAAACCTATTGGCATATTTTAAGTTACACTTCTCTCAGCACTTCTCCCACCCCGCTTGGTATCTCTAGGTGTCTCCACGAACTTACTTGAGACTTCAGTGGAAAATTCAAATAAACTTTTAGGTATTTAATCAGCTGCTACCTAATTATCACAGGTATCAGAAGATCAGAATTACCACCTCCATTTCACAAAGGGGAAGTAGCAAAGTCAATAGGATCTTCTGAAGTTATCCCACAGGTCAGCAGGAGACAGACAAGAAGATAATTTGGGCTCCACAGTGCTGTAGAAAGCTCCACGCAATACAGCATTGTGCCAGCTCTCAAAAAGTCATGAAGTCTTTACATGCAAACATACTGCCAGATGTCAAGTGCTAGTAAGTAGAGTTATATTCTGGAAACTCAATATCTGCCCTGCAAACGTTTTTATTTTGATGGCTGCCTTTTTCACTCTTAATTGCCAAAATACATACATGGAAAGATATATTGTATTTCCCAGAAGTTATTGGCTATTTCATATTCAAATTAGTAATCCTAACATAAAATTTGTAAATATACAGCGTGCTATTTATCTGAGATAATTTTAAGGGAAAACAGCTACCAAGGCTGTGAAATTGGTACTTAGTAATTAACTCGAACTTTGGAAACAATTACCTCAAGACTGAATACTTTTTCTAACATGTGCACTACGATGCAAGCTGTAAAACTCGACCAAGTGTCATGACCTGTTCCATACAGGAAACTAGATCAGATGGGGTTTATGCCTCTGAGAACCCCCTGTGAAATTCCACATAAATACATACCATGAGAAATTTAGTAGCCACAAAAAACACGAGTGTGGTTATTATATTTTAATATCTGCACAGAAGTAATTCACAGATGTCAGAGCTTTTTCTAAAGTCACAAGCATCTAAGAAACTAAGACTATCATATTCCTGTAGGTGCTAGGACAAGATTTTTCTTAACTTACTATCACAGGGGCTCAGGCCTGCCCTGACCCAAGAGGCAGCACTATTTCTCTACTCATATGGCATTCTAGAGACAGGTAGCCCTAAAGCATGATGGTGGAAAAGCTAAATAAACAGGAAAATAGATGAGGAGTAAGGAGCAGTAAATCACCACAACAGAACCAAGCAGCAAACAGCAGTCTGTTCTGTATTACAGATGGCAATGCATTCAGGCTACAGTCTTATGGGATTTCCTATTTGGGAAGACATAAAGCAGGGATACTCCACCTTGTAAGTGGAAAAAAAAAAAAAGAAGTACTTTTTCAAATATAGCTTATTCATCTGCCTCAATCAAGCCCATCCAACTGACTTCTGCTACTTGAACTTTATGTATACTTCACTCCCTCTGAAATGCTGAAGTGAGAAAACCTGACCTGGAAAAGGGAGTTTTAGAAACGAATCTGATGGAGAAACCATACCAACTGCCAAGGCCTGACGCAGTGTTCTGTTCACTATAATGAAAAGCCCAAATCCAATACAGAGTCAGTGAAAGAGATGGAGAAATCTGGTTCTTTGAACACCAGACAGTTCTGCTTGCATTAACTTATTTTCCTCCCTCACCGCCCATCCTATCTCCTCCTTTCACTTACCAAGGGCTTGGTTTCATCTTCATCTTTGAAATAGTAAAGCTGGTCCCCCTTGAGAACAAACCAACGTGTGTGCCAGGTCTTGACGAAGCCTCCTTGCTTCCGCAGCCACCCACACTTAATGGCAACATGCCGCCCTTGGCTCAGCGGGGGAGTCTCTGAAGAGCCATTGTGTTCCTCCATACTGGGAATGAGCAACTCTCCTGCTGAGCAAACAAGAGGGAAAGGTAAAATAATTAGATTATCATCCAGGCAGTAACTCGCTCCTTTCAACACAGCTGGAAAAGAAACGCACCTCAACTACAAGAAAAGAAAACGTTAGGAACGCACTTCCCATCTGCCTGCTTATTCTCATACTAGCACCCCATCAGCTGAGAGAATTATTACTCACCTATAAAATGCAATTATAATAATGAACTGCTAAAAAGCAGGCAAAAGGGCAAAAGTTTTGTTCAAGTGCCATGTAGACGTTCTGACCAGCACTGAAGAAGACATCAGCTGTTTCCTGCGGTGAGTTCTGCTGGATTACAGGCAGTAAAACAAGGAATGAATTTACAGTACACCTTCAGATCAAGGAAAGCAGCATGCTTATCACTACTGGACCTCCCCATTTAATATTCCTGCACAGGTTTGGGGCTTCCAAGTTCATACTAAAGAAGACTCTGCTTCACCAAGGCTTAATATAACCCACCACACAAGGAGGTTTTGTTGGGGTTTTTGGTTCTTTTTCCTGAAGTCCATTTACTGGAATGGTGACAGAAAATGCAAGAATAGCTGTGTATCACCTTACACAAGCAACCCCCTGACTGAAATGAGTGTGTCCATTTCAGTGCTTATTATAGACATTTTGCAAATCATGGAGAATTTTGGCCCATCAATTTAAGGCTCAAGAACTATGTCAAAACTACAGCTGAGCTGTGGAATTAAACTTGACAAAGTTTCATGTGGTGTTGTGGCCTCATTAAAATGATACTTTGTACCATTTCTGGGCAGTCATGACTCTTCCTGGTGGATTTTGTACATATAATCGTGTAGTAACTGCTTAACCTTCATGGTCAAAAGGCTCTGATCCTCTATTAAGTCTAGAATTCAACAAACTTGGGATTTCGAGCTGCATGTTCTGATATTTCCGGTTGAAATACAAAGCGAAATGAGACCTTCGTGTGCCAAATAGTGTATATCTAAACAGAATAAAATGTGACTATGACCACAGACACATCAGTGTGCAAAATCAACGGTTAAATTTCACTGTCTGTTATGTGCTTGAAGAACAACATGTTTCTTTTCTTTCCAGACTACCACTGGCAGCCTTTCTTGCCTAGTCAGGAGCTTGCACAGCTGTTAGGGCCTGGGAAAGCCAACTTCATAGGTAATGTATTTCTTGTTTCTAAACATCAGGGTGGGAAAAGAATAAAATATTCTAGATGCTGCAGGAAAAAGGCATCTCTGACTAAGAAAACCTAGACTGAAGCTTTGTGTTCTGACTTTGGCAAAGCAGACTGGTGAGTCCAAGACTGGCACTCCTGTTCTGGTCCCCTATATTGCAATGACAGTCTCCGAACATAGTAAATAGCAGCATTGCCAGGGTATGCACTCAGCTTCTAAGGCAGAGTAGAAATGGAGATACACATTCATCTGAGAGATGAGACCATCCCTCTGCAATTAAAACAAGTACTTTATCTGGATAGTGTTACATCATTGTAAAATAAATTGCAATACGATAAACCAAGAAGTGGTAAGTAGATCAACAGATTCCAGTCAGGAGTGTTTTTCAGCCCATTTTTCCTTTGGCTCCTTTCTTCTTACTGCTCACACATCCTCCTCTGGAATAACTTCTCCAGCTGCCATCTCTGCTGCGTGTTTACAGCTTTTGCTTTTAATACCCACACGCAGCCTGTTGTCACGTCCCTGTTTTGGGCTGGATCCTGGAACCTGATCCCTGTGATTAAAACTCTCCACTGCCCTGTGCCACTGAGGTTAATGGGCCACCACGCAAGCACAGAGGTTTCGCTGCAAAGCACAAATTGCAGGATCAAAACTTAGATCACTTGGTATTCTTCTGAGAAAAGGCAAATCTTTATCCTGCCTCTTTAGGGTTCACCTGGAGTCACCCAGAACACTTGTACTGTTAGATTTACTTGAGCCAAGTGTCCCTGCAAAACAAACAAACGTGTCTGGCTCTCTGCAGAGCAGATAAAGATTTTTTCTTTTGTGCCTGTGGTTACAATTCCATCCTAGCAAGAACGATCCAGCTGATAAACCCTGGGACCACACTGATCAAGAGTTTCTGTGAGCACACACACCATCAGTGGTCACACTCTGCAGACTGCAGCTCTGGGGCTGCAGAGCTGTTAGATGCTGCAGTGAGTTTCTGCACTGAACGTTGCCCCCTTCCAACCCAGAGATAAAAAATGGAGATTCAGTTACCACTAGAAAAATTAACAGCTTGCTTTCTCAGGGCCTTGTTAATAAACATGTGCTCACATTTTAAGGTGGTCTGGGGCTCTTGTAGTATTTTTCATTCCCTTTGCCGGGAAGGGCAGGCTTTATTAAGCTGACTTGCACCCTACCTCTACCTACCACCATGGGTGCTGAAAACGACTCAGAAATTAGGACAGACTCACCTGTGCTATATGAGATCAGTCTCTAAAAAAAGCAAATGCACTCAACTCATAACTGGTATTTTTTGAATACAAGCAGAAATCCCTTGGATGCTGCTGTTTTCTGGCTGGACCAAAGTAGATGTCAAGAAGCAGCCCTCCAAACTCACACCTTTAGCAAATGAATTACCAAGTATTTTAAGGAAAGCAGGTAAATTACTGCAACTGAAAAAAGTAAGGAATAAAATCACTACCCACAGGTTATCCTGTGCTCCTTGGTCCACAACTGCTAACCTGATCAGTTCATCTCTGCCACTTGGGCCAGCAGCAAGGTAGGAACAAAAGAGTTTAAATACAGTAATTACGTGTATCACTGCAGTGTTAAGGACAGTGGATCCCCATTATACTTGGATCACAAACAAGAATCTAACTACCAAAGTTAAAACCAATTAACTACTTGGAGGATATGGGTTTTTTAATTTTGTTTCACAAAGTCACATCTCACTGGTGTCAACACAAGTGTACAAAGTAAGTAGGTGCATTTTATCAAGCCAGGAAAAATGTTAAGACACTCTTATCTCTTTGGTAAAATCTATATCTAACTACTTCTGAGATACTAAAACAAATGAGGTGTAGGAGAGATGACAATTCTACTGCTCTGAAGACCTCACAGGATAGTGTAAGATGTCCTTTAAAGCAGTAGTATACTCTTGGACATATTCTGTAAAAAAAAGTTGTGTTGTTTCACTCATTAGTGATTTTATTCTCTTCAGCAGTTAGAAGTTCAGCCACCTAACTTATAGTTTGGTGGGGTTTTTTTCAGGAATTGTATTTAGTCCTGCAATTAAGTTTATTTGTTGTTTTTCATCTCTACTTCCCTTTCAATATCTGTCTACTACCAACCAGACTTGGAATCAGAAATTCCAGCAGCTGGCTCACTTTCACTAGTTGTTTTTACAGCTGTTTCAACACTAAGATCATAAAAATAAATTGCAGAAATATCAGGGTGCTGGCACTGATGCAGAGAACAGCGAGGTGCAAACAGTATGTAAACAACACGTGACAAAGTGTGGAATTACATCAACATACTCCAAGTCCTCTCACTCCCATAAGACGAGGCAGAAAGCCATGCATTTTCAAGCACTAAAGAGCATATTCCTCAAACTCATCTTCTGAAGGGGAAACGCAACTTGTACTCGCTGCCAGAGTCAACTCTACTGACTTGGCCAACGTCCAGTTTAGGTAATGACCAGAACTGAATAAATGCTATACGATATACTCATTTGGGGCTGCCTGTGGGCTCGTTCTCCTGGGCTTGTCGGGACATCAGGAGTGCAAAGCAAACAACACGAGAAATGTTCCCTGACACGCTGGCCTCTGCATCAACATCTCCTGGTCTATGGAGACCCTCGCCACCTACCACTACTGGCTTCAATCCAGCTTTTTTCTGCTCCCTTAATGGCATTTGCCTCTCACTAGTCTGTCTAGAAGGCAAATAACTGCACTTAGGTTCTCCTTGCCAATGAGGAAGGTCTGTGCTGGTGGCAGGCACGGAAAGCAGGGAAGTGTTTCTCCTCAGCTACCACTCACTCAATACTTGATTAATTGGGCAGCTCCTCCAGATCCCAGTATTTTGCCAGAAAATAGTCAGAGAAAGTCATTAAAGCACACCAAATCCAGTTATAAGAATAGTCACAGGACTGCACGAAGATGATCTGTTTGGCAAGAAACCCTGGTGGTTTGCAGTCAGTGTTTTTCTGCTCGCTGAAATTTCTCATGGCCAAGATGGCACATTTCAAGCACGCAAAACACCATCAGCATTCACTCCCAGTAACTCTTCATCTTCACCATTGCTCAAATACCATAGAGGTTCTTTGCAGTCCAATGTCAGCATGGCACAAAATGGATAAATGTGAGAAGCCATCACAATGCCTGCCCCAGGACTGTACTCCTCCAGCCTGTCAAAACATGGAATTACCTTGCCCTCCAAAAAGGGCAGGCAACAGAAACTGAACAGAGATGACTTCTCCATGTTAGACACATTAACAGATAGCCAGTAAAAGGCTGCAGTTTTGCAGCAACAACTGGCTTGGTCACTGATGAATATATCTGCCAAATACATATACACATGCAAAATTCATAAAAGTCGTTGTGACACAAAGACTTATAAAATTAGATTAATACTTCAACACTTACATGAAGAGATGTAACTCACTTTCCAAGTGATGTCAAATTTTGGGTTCCCTTCTACTTGTTTCCCACAAGCTTATACAGAGCATAAGTGCTTGAGTTTGAGGTTATCAGTATCCTTCAGATACAGAGTGCTGCCTCTGACCAGCATGTTTCCTTTGGATACTTCTTGATTTACTCTTTCAACAACTTCATAAATCCATTTAGCATTTGAAAATCCTGTCAACATTCATCTTGCTTGTGAGATGCCTCAAGACACCTGAATCTCTGCTACAACACAGGCACATGTTTTTGAGCAACTGCTGCAGGAAGCAAAAGACTGGCCTATTTTTCACCGCCAGCGTGCTTCAAATCAATTGCTACTCATCTGTTGTGTCAACAGGATATTGCACATGGAAGGAAAAAACATGTCAAAGAGGTAAAAAATACTTAATAAGAGAGCTGACTTTCTGCAAGTGCTTAGCAACCATTTTCACAAGATGCACATTTCGAGAGCATGTTTCAAGTTCTGTCACTTGCAAGGATATATTTTACAGCATTCCTTTCCTGCTCTTTTTAAAAGCTGCAGCAGTGTACTTGCCAGTAGCTTTCCTCCACAAACTTTTAGAAAAGACATCATACTTCTATCCAAAAGGTTTTCCAAGACATCTGAGAAACCTCTTGTACTACCGGCAAGTAACATTCCTAATCACAGATCATCTGGCTGTTCTGCATTCCCCACTCCCATTTTTGTCCTGTCAGGGGCAGCCTGAATATATTTTGCTTGAAAGAATTTCAGTTCTACAGACCAAAAATTACTACTTAGGCAGTAAAAAGCTATGAGAAGTGTTATCAGCAGTCAAGGCTGTAGAAGGTCTGATCCACTGCCCAGTAAAGCTAAGGGAAAGACTTCCATTATTTTTCAATGCATTTTGGGATCAGTGTGAAAACCAAGACCCAACAATTTTGCCAGAAAATTGAGGTCTTGGTCAAATACTCTTTAGCACCAGATTTGCATTTCCATGCCAGAACCATCCTACAGATATTCCTAGAGTATCCAAACCTTTACAAGCCCACTGTTTCCTTACAGAAATTCAAGTGCAGCTATGAATAGCCCAAATAAAGTGGGACTAGAGAATCTATAAAGAACATAACAAGGTATTCAACTTCTTGTGAATTACAATGGAAATTAGTGAAATTCTGTCAGGCACTTTTGAAAACATCTGCTTCTGTGTGTGTACATTTATTTTCTGTGATTGTGACTAGTGTGAGCTTACACGTGCACAGTGCTGCAAAAGCAAAGCAACTGCAGCAGCTCTGTTACTGCAGCATCATGCTGTCACATCAGCATTTTCAGTAATTGTCACAGGTTTACCTTTTGCTGCCTTTGCCATTCGGTCCTATTCTGTTTAAATCCATGCAGCAGCATTCTGGCAAATCCTTTCTTGTCTTTCCACCACTGCTGTGGCAGCAGGAGGCATAATGCAGTTACACAGCTAAGAGCACTTCTGACAGCCGGAAATGACACCTCGTTCTTTCCATCGTTTCCTAATCCCAATACGTTTTTGAGTGGAGATGGAATCCACCTGTAGAAGAGTTGTGTGACTGACAGACGTTTGCACACAATCTGTCTGGTTATCTTCTCTCAAGTACAGATATACCATGCCTGATTTAGCAGACACTACAAAATGTCACAGCACAAGAAAGGGTTTTGAAGACTTAGGAAGCAACTTCCAAGGATAACACTGTCTCTGTTATGCTTTTGCATGCTATCTGTTATGCATATATGCCCTCAGCTTTTTCTTCACATGGAAGCACACAGTTGCAAGATAAGTTTGCTGCTACCTATGTGATTGGAAAAGTGAAAGTGTCCCTGTTCATTGCAGGAGAGTTGGGCTAGATGACCTTTAAAAGGTCCCTTCCAACTCAAACTATTCTATGATACTATGATCAGAATGGAGTGGTCCTTCATCTTCCAGGTGTCTGCACAGACTTCCCCTTCAAGTGTCTCATTCTCTAAAACTGGCAATGCTAGAGATAAATTGCATACAGCAAAAAATCAGCTGTAATTATCTGGAGAAGCATACAAAACTACAGACAAGGCAATTACAAGCCTCTGGAAGCTGAAGGGTCAAGTGATGCACAATGGACAAAGAAATGCATAACAGTTGACAAGTCTCGGGGGCTGAAAAATACCAAGCAGTGAAAAGGTCAGGGAGCAAGTCAAAAGCAGCATCTGGGACAGCGAAAAGATATTCCAACTCCCAAATATCTCTCCCAGCCAAGGGGTAACACTGCCTCTGAATATCTGACACTGAAAAGACAAACCCTGTTTACGGCTTCATAGTTCTCATGGAGAAAGTGATCGGTAGGACAGCTCAAAAACAACTTAATTCCCACATGTGAGTGGTGAATACTTCAGCACATTCTGGCTTCACTTACAAGAGAATTGATTAAGAGTTGTGTCCAAGCATGATCTCAATAGATCATATCTCAAAGTATAAAAATAATCTCTAGCACTACACTTTGTTCTCAAAGACTGGTGGCAGAAGACATCTGAGTACAGATGTCAGCAGCTCTCTGACAGTGAATCACTGAGAATGGAACAAGGCTGCACGCTTTTTTAGGAAACTCAACTCAACAGGACTTTCCATGTTGTCCTAACAGCAGGTCAGTCTTCCAGATTCCTTGTAAAGCTGACCAAGACAATTAAGATGCTACAAGTTGCATTCACTAAGTATGCTGACAGGCAGGAAAAACACATTCCAGTTTGTCTACAGTAGCAAAAGCCTCCTCCCAAATCTTCTGCGATACTTGCAAATCAAAGGGGCACACAGGTCCTGCAAAAAGGGTTTGTGGTGGCTGGAGAGTGGGAGGAAGAAAGAGGAGTATTTGCTGCCTGCACCACACTTCAAATTCCTCTCTTGCTCAGAGCAAACGCAGTCCCAGCAAAGTGCCACCTCTGGCAACAAGAGACTAACATAGTAAGTACTGGCTAGCAACAGCTCTTCTAATACTTAGATGTTCAGAGCAGGAGGAACCTTATCTCTGGCGCCTCTGTAGAAGTCCCTGAGGAAAAAAAAGGACCCCACAATCATCTTTTAGGTCTTACATTAGTTCACTTTTGATAAACAGAAATCTGTAGGCTTATTTTGAACATATTTGCTACTAACCTTTCATGCAAAATTACTTCCTTCTGCTTTGTTACGTACAATACAATGTTTACGCTTTTCAGTTCAAAGAAGTTCAAGTAACAGCAGCATTTGGTATTCTGCTGAGAGATTCCTCTGAAATACATCTCTCACACTCACATGTGTTCACCAGAAGGACCACGGCATCACTGGCGTGTGTAGGAACATCCTGCCCCAGCATACCAGAGGAACTGAAGGAATGACAGCACGTGCCCGAACAGAAGTTCAGGATCACCATGTCCATTTGCCACCTGTACTGTATGCACCACCCAAAAGAGTACAAGGATGGTAAGCAGGTAGGCACGTACTGTACACGGATATTGAGCACCCACCCAGCTTCAGGGAGTATCTTGGCACTGTCCCAACTCAAATAAACATGGGCAAGTCAGAAACAAAGGCCCAAACTTGGCACACTCAAAGACGCATCTGCTTCCATTCCTACTAAACTTCGTACAAGACCCAAGATTTGTGTCCTATCTGCGTGCCAACCCCAGCAGGACCTAAACTTAAAATAGACCCACTTTTAAACAGAAATCAGTAGTTTTAATGCTGTTCAGAAACGTTTTATGTAAGCAGTAATTGCCTCTGTCACTTAAAAACATTAACCATACTGACATAAATTTCTGTGCTAGAATACTGGAGACAATATAGTCAAATTTTTTAAAAGCAGATGTGTGTCTTTCCACTGAAAAAGCCAACTCAAAATAAGCACCATTAATTTGTAGTCGACATTTCCATCCTCTTCCCAGGAAAAGCAGTAATTCATACTTAGGGAACTAACATTTCACTTTTTTAAAACCAAGTTTGCATCAGAAAAATAAGAGTTACAATCCTTCCTATATATTTCAGAAAGCAGCAGTATGTTATGCCATTTAAATTGTTTTACTAAATGAAAAATTATGTTGTACTACATTAATAATACCACTGTGGCACTGCCTTTTCCAGTAGAGCTCTAAGCAAAGAGAATACTGTCCCTGAATTCCTTAGCCAGCACCAACACTACCCTTTGACTCTGAAATTAATTCATATGGAGGAACAGTATGAATTCATGTGGTCCTTCTCCTTTAAAAGGTCAATCTGTGCATGGTTGCTAACATCTACTCTTCCAGCTTATACTAAAGGAACCATTAAAGGTCAAGCCAAATCTACTGTGTTGCATCCACAGTCTTTAGGCTTCTGCCACCACAGTTTAAAGGTGAACACATCTTCTGTAAAAGCATTCTGTGGTCACCTGTGTCTTTCTGGTGATTATATAAAACGGATTTGAAACCTGTACAACAGAGCATAACCACATGCTGCCACAGTGGGTGTTGTGGAAACTTTCCTGTATGACCATCCAGGAGCCACTCTGGCAGCCACACTCACACCACCCCAGGCTGTCACTGCTGGAACTGAAGGCCCTTCACAGTAGGTGGCTCCAGTGACCTGACGGGTGCCCTGCTTGACTCCCTACACACCCCACATTCATGCGGTCAGACACGTTTCCCTCACCAGCTGTACCACAGGTATCCCACAGCAGAGTCAGAATCACAGAATATGCCGAGTTGGAAGGGATCCACAAGGATCACAAAGTCCAGTTCCTGGCCCTGCACAGGACCATCCCCAGGAGTCACACCATGTGCCTGAGAGCATTGTCCAAATGCTTCTTGAACTCTGTCAGCCTTGGAGCTGCGACCACTTCCCCGGGGAGCCTGTTCCAGTGCCCAACCACCCTCTGGAGAAAGAGCTTTTTTCTAATACCCAACCTAGCCACATCCCCCCACCCCACCCCACCCCAAAACTTCAGGCCATTCCCTCGGGTCCTGTCCCTGGTCACCACAGAGAAGGGATCAGTGCCTGCCCCTCCTCCTCCCCTCCTGAGGAAGTTGTAACTGCAGTGAGGTCTCCCCTCAGTCTCCTCTCCCCAAGGCAGAACAGACCAAGTGACCTCAGCTGCTCCTCATACGGCTTCCCCTCAAGATCCTTTAAGTAACTGAACTGTGGTGCAGCGACACCAGGTCGAGCTGGTGCCTCTGGGGAGGGACCCCCAAACAAAGGAATCTCTGGGCTTTTACACCCTCACAGTCTGTGTGTCCATTCCAATGGTGACATTTGGTCCGAGATCTTCCTGCTGTTCATCAGCTCCTGCTGAGTCTCTGGGTGACCGCCCACCCCTGGCCAGAACCACAAGTTCCCTGTGCCCTTTCAGGTCATGGCCCCTTTCCTAGGGCTCCAGTCATCCCCCCCAACCCAGGGCACGACCTGCAGCTCCCACTGCAGCTGCACACTGAGCTACTGGCACTACATATATTCCTCAACAGTGGGTAGCATTCCTCCTCACAATTGTCTCCTATGTGAACTGAGGCAGGAGCAGAACTAAAGTCGAGAACACTTTTACAAGTAACTAGTTATCTTCAGTGACTTTAAAGCTTGTTAAAATAATATATTTTTCTGACAAAAAATAAAGGGAAAACCAAGTTAAGGTATACACTTAGTAAAGGATTCAGAAACAGGAGACATGTACATGTTACTTACCTACATAAAACTTAAGGAAAACATTCCTTGTTTTGTTTATTTAAAAAGAAAAAAAAAAAGGCACCAGCTAGTAGCAAAGCAGCAACAGGTACTCTCCAGGTTTTAGACAGACTACAAAACCAGACAATTGTATTTACTAGGACTAACACTTCAGAGAAACAAGATGCAAAAGCAGAACAAAAATAATCCAAAGATGGCAGGTCCTGGATCTCTAGCCACTTTGAAACTGTGCTAAGAAGGTTCATGTTTACAGAGTTCAGTTTATTGAGCATCTAATTTAAGAGAGGCAAGGTATTGTGAGAAAATAAATTCCTCCTATTATGAATGACAGAACTCATTAACAGCATAAAATAATGTTAAGAACAATCCATCAAAACCTACCTTCTTCTATTAACTCCCTTTACAATAAGAAAGTCTGTGTTTTATCTAAGTCACTATCTGCAGAGCACAGCATCGGCCTGCCAAGGAAAGCAGGTTATCACCTACAGTCACACAGATTTAGTATTTCACATTACTGTAGTCAAAACATCCGAGAAACCTTGTCACCCTCCCCCCAAAAATATCCCATCTCACTATACGGACATCACTGCTCTGCACTGTTGCTTTCTTGATTTTTTGGTCTTTCCCCATTTAAATGGTTGTGATTCCACAAGCCTGCAACTACCTTGAAACATGAACCCCACAAACAGATTTTTCAAGTTTGTGTGTGAAAGGGGAAAAAACCCCCTCATTCTTAGGGCTTCTCTTTTTACAAATCTGAACACACAAAATTTACTTCAGTGTTTATTACTCATGTACACTCATTTTACCTGAGCTCATTCCCTACAGCATGAAGTCACAAGGAATATACAAGAACCTGGATCTGGGTCATCTCTGTAGCACTACCAGAAAGATACAGCGCTTTATTTGGAAATGTTTTCAGCATTTCTCTGAAATGCTCTGAATAGCTGAAATGCCCTGAAATAGCTCTGAAAACAATGTCAGGTTATCTCCAAGATACATATTTGCTTTTTGTGGTGATGTAAGTTATTCATCACACTTCAGCCTTTTTTCTTTTTAACTCTTTTAAAAATTTGCTGCCTGTCCCAAATCACCAGGAAACAAACACATTGAGATAACTTTTGAACAATAATCATTTCTCTGGGAGTTGCCAAAAGCCATCAGTCATCACGCTAACCCATCAAGATATTTGGAGACCAAGTAACATAATATTGCACTCTGCAAATTACCTACTAGTTTGTTCAGCTACTTAACAGTACCAGGCCATCCCCATCCCTGGCCCTTGCCCTACTTGCCTCTGTGGTAGCACAGGATTAGCTTTTTCCATACTAACAGGTGAGTACATTCTTGGTCTCAATGCAGACTGCTCTTCTTTTTGCACCTCAAATGGAAAAGCAGTTTCATGCAACCTGACAAAAAGGCACTCCTCTCCCTGTCACTCCTTTTGGCTCTTTAAGCTTCACCCCTTTGTTGACAACAGTTCTTCAAAAATTGTCATTGTGAGATAAGAAACTGCAACATCTCTGTGATACATAAAATCAGCCAGCCAATGTTAATCAGAGGGCAACACAGAATAATACAGTAAGGAAGGAAATACAACAGAAAGGCCATCCCACACTTCAACATCAGAATGAACAGGACCTTTCCAGCCTAACAAACTCACTGTGAAGCTGGGAGGGACGTGTTTGCTATGCAATGCCCCTAAGAGTAAAAATCAAAGCAATTTGACCACAAATCAAATTATATGAACAAGGATTCATCTTTTTTTCAAAAAGACAGAAAATAGAACTGCACTGATGTAATTCATATTCCAATCCAGGATTTGAATAGACAAAACTAGGGAGAACAATAACAGAAATATAATGCAATGTAGCTCCTTGCACTTAAATATCCAGTACATCATGTATACAATGGTGTCCTCGTGAAGAGAGATGTCGAGATTCCCAAGTGCTGTTTTACAAGCATTCCTACCCATATTATTAATCTCTTCTTATTAGCTGAACTGCTTATTTCCTTTCTTGCATTTCATGCAACTCACACACGGATGTTACCAGATCCAGCTTCAAACTTTGTTCAAGGACCAGTTCATTCTCATGTTCCTGCAATTTTGCTCCTCTGGGAGTTACAGTAGCCCTGAGTAAGGTATATGTAAGTCTTCTTATCTTTCCCTTGTTTATGGTAGATATATGTTAAGGAAAACATGACAAAAATCTATTTCCTTTCATAGAATAATTATTTCCCCCCCCCCCCGTGATCTACAGCAGGTGTCAAAATATTAATTTCAAAAATATTTATTTTTAGAAAGAAGGAAAGAACACCTTTTTTGCCTCACTTGTAACCTTCAGGTTATCTACAACCTGTGCCAACACCATCCTGCATTTCAAAAGCAACATGTTTTATCAGTACAGGAAATGAAATAAAGTTTAAATCAGTGCCTCACAAACTCAAGCAGCTCCTTACTTGCCTAAGCCCAAACTGTTTGACAATTTCTTTTTGAAGAATAAGGTGCACTCTGGAAATTGTGAATTACATGGGGTGACAGCTAAGAGAAATACACCAATCGTCACCACAGTTTATTCCATATGCAAGTCTGCTCAGTAGAGTTGCAACTTTTATTATTTTACAACTGTCAGTAATGGACAATTTTTCCCAAGGAATCATACTTAAAACCAATCTCTAGGAACAGACACTGCACAAAAGACAATGTAAGGCAATTAAATTAATCTAGCTTTCTAGTAACTTCATACTTGACTTCCCTTTTCTCTCTATCTGCAACCCTAACTACACTCTTACTCTTTCATCTGCTCTTGAAAAATAACAATTAACTCTCTTCTTTTAAATGGGAAGGTAAAATATCTGGATATCAACCCTTTGTGCTTAAAGTTGTCTGTTTTATCATCTTGATTCATCACTTACCTAAACTTAGGAACCAAGTTTAATTAGAACAGATGCAAATGGAGTAAGATTTGTCAGCTTATTCTCCCACAGACATAATGGTTCTCAAGACAATATTTTAACCTCTGCAAATGGAAAAATATAATTCACCTTTAAAAAAACCCACCAGATTAGCAGGTGTAAATAGACATTGCAGCAACAGTTGGGTTTTCTAGAAAACACAAAGAACTTTGTGCTCTGTTTGCAGAACAGATGCCTTGATTACAGACTTCTGAACCAACTTCTCTTTTTACATTAGTTCTGGCAAAGCTTCTCTAATTCTTCATTTTTTTGTTTTCATTTATTCCTAAGGCCTTTTAGAAGACATAAGACTGCCGGTGCCGCTTCAGAACTGTTAAGAGTAAACAGTAAGACTCATCAAAACATTTATTCCACCTTGCATTTCCTAACACAACACAAGTCAGATGCCCTGGAAGTTTCAAGTAAACAAAAAGTATCTTTATACATAGAATTTTCAAATTGACACAGAGAAAAACAATCCAGCTCAGCTAACAGATGTCAGACATACTTTGTTTGTGGAAAGCATTCAGCTTCCCCAGCAATAATCTGGTAAAGGAATTTCGACAAAACACGTACAAAACACACCAATGCCTACAAGCACCAACTCACTTTGCCTCTTAGGATGACGAAATTTGCCACGTGCTTCAGCAAAACAAAGAGGAAAATTACTAATCCAGTTCCTATTTGTGACTAGGCATTGTAATAGAGCAGTATCATCTACCTACCTTCTGCATCAAGGCCTGCTGAAGAGTCTAAGCACAAGGTATCTGGATATCAAACATCACCAAGTGCTTTTTGTTAAGACCTGCAAGAAACCTGCAGGAGCAGCTGGCTCATTCAGGACTTCAGATCATCACACAAATGACTGCAGCAGCAGCAGAGAGCAGCAGCAGGGCTCCTCTATTCCGCACCGAGAGCTAAGTGGAAGCACAGCTGACCTGACGACTTTGTCGCTGGCTCATTGCAGCCCTCCAGGGTCAGGCCACACCAAAGAGATGTGGACCATAACCAGTAAATAAATAAAAGCAGCTAGAACTTGGAAATCTTCTCCGCTTTACACAAACAGGGGAACAACTTCAAATGATGCTTTCACTCACCAAGTACTCGCAGTTATATTTCACCAGGAACAAAAATATGCTTCCGGCATTCCGGCTCTCTGCTAAATTAGATGCAGATGATGAAAGGCTTTTTCCAAACATATGGAAGACAATGCAGCTGAAATCTCAGCTAGGCCTTGAGAGATCCTGTACATAAGGCATTAAGCTTTCCACAACACACAAGGAATCTAGGCGGTAACTACGATTTCATTTCATAGGGTGATTTAGCGTGGTATTACGAGACAGAAATGTTAAAAGAAAGTAATAAAAGCCTTTCATGTACCCTCAAATAAAGTCAGATGTTCATATGTCACGTATCTGGACAACCTCTGCTTTCAGTGGAAGCCTGATCTTCACTTCAAAGGGAGGAAATTAGACAAAAGGGGAAAGAATGTACACCTCTCAGTACTGGCAGCCCCAGGAAACCCAAGACCAAAGGACTAAATCCATCACTTTCCCAACACCCCCAAGACAGACAAGCCTACAAGATATTTAACCAAGAGAGAAATTGAAAGCACAAGCTCTTGCAGTCTCAATCTCAGCCACCAATATATAAACCTTGCTCATTCTGTTATTTGAATAGTCACAGCATAGAAAGGATTTCTCTGTTTATCCACTGCTAATAACACTTCTGGTTATTGCTGTGAAAAGGCAGCATTCCCTCCACCACGTGTAGGTGGCTTTGTTTTTTTTAACTGGTGTTGCAGGCAGGATGTATGTTTAGCCTTCTCAGTTCTTAGTTTGTCCTCAAATATTAATGTAACATTGACTGAATCCAAAACATTAAAAGCACAGAGTTAAACCCCAGCTTCCCAGGTTTTTTCCCCTACTCTGAAAATATTTCTACACATTAGGAGTTACTCAACGGTGAACGAATTCTTCTGAAGCTCCATCCTTTGGTACATAGTTTGACAGGAACTAGTTTAATCAGTAAGCTCTGCAGTAAGTAGTTTTGACATTAGGAATCAGGATGTGAATTTTTCATGTGATACCTTGCTCTAGTACTTGCTGATTATTCAGAATTTTGTCTACCCATGCTACGAGTTGATGCTTTAGCCCCTACACAGAATATATTTCAGACTTCTACAAAGGGCCAGCTATTTCTGGCTTTGGTGTTACAAAAATCTTGTGAACAGCCTGAAAGTTCAACCATTACCACTGCACTTCCAAGCACACATACAGTTTGGTATTCAAATAGCGTCAAATATTTCTTATCAGACATATATACACTTCAGTGGGACCATTCACATGCCCAAAACACATGATATGGCTAATATTACTGACCTAGCCATACAGGTATCCTGTTCACATTGATACAGATTCCATATAGCTACTGAAGGAGTTGCATAAGTCTACTTTGTAAGTTTTATAGGGGAGGCTGGGAGGAGACACAGCTGGGACAGGTGACCCAAACTGAACAAAGGGATATTCCAGACCATATGATATCGTGGTCAATATATAAAGTGAGGGGAAGATGGAAGAAGTGGGGGACGTTTGGAATGATGGTGTTTTGTCTTCCCAAGTAACCATTACACGTAATGGGGCCCTGCTCTCCTGGAGACAGCTGAAAACCTGCCCACCCATGGGAAGCAATGAATTAATTCCTTGTTTTGCTTTGCTTGTGTGCATGGCTTTTGCTTTCCCTATTAAACCTTTCTCCTTCTGATTCTCTCCCTGATCCTGCTGGTGAGGGAGTGAATGAGCAGCTGTGTGGGGCTTGGTTGATGGCCGGAGCTAAACCATGACAACCAGCAAAAATACAAACTCTGAGAAGATGGCCAGTCTGTGAGGTACTGTTAAAGGTACAAGCTAAATTCATTTGTTGTGGAGGGAGAAAGTCACTCTAAGGTGAGTTTTTACAATAGTGTTTTAAAGAGTATGCTCCACAGTAGCATGAATTGTACCACAGATGAGACCTCCAATTACAGTCATAAAGTTATTGCTTTATATCTGTGTTTCTGGGATACTCTGTTATTAAACAGACATATGAACTTTATAAAATTCCTTGGTCTATAAAGCAGGTGCAAATTACAAGTGCATTAAAAGGCAACGCTCAGCTCTACATATTTTGCAATGGATAAAATAATACAAAAACCCGAAACCTCGATCAGAGATGATGGTAGTGTCAGATGGTGACAAAAACTGTACTTTGAAATGGCACATCTATCAAATAACATCATCAGGATGGGCCAATTAGTCACTTTCTTCAACAGATAAATTCATTAATTAATTGGTCCAGTACTACGTTCTTGTTTATGCAAGAAATACAGCTCAGTTAATCTGTAACTTGTATCATTCACATATTTGAGATAAATTCATTTGCATAAGGAATTGGTATGAATCAAAACAAGGTCAGTAATTTCCCTTTCTCAGGTTAACTGAATTCACAGCTCAGATGAGGAATTACAAACAAGCATTTGTAGGTAACCTAGCTTGCCATCATGCAACTCTTTTACTGGTTCACAAGACAAGGAAATAACCAGAACCCCTTCCTGGAAAAATTTAAAGAGAAACAAGTTCTTGAGACACACTACCTCTTTGACCTTGAAATGCTCCCCTAGTAACAAGTTAAGGAACTGGCTAATCCTTCACCAAAACTAAGCAGTGTCTCAGCATCCAAAATCCTGTACAGGTCATATTTTTCAAAACTATTAATTACCGTGACTAGCTGAAGAACTCAGTCAGCAGTAATGCTAAGTGTAAGTCAGAGAGAGCTAAATCACCAATACTACTTAATTTTCGTCACTAGTATCACATCACTGTAAATTGCACCAAAGCCATCCCTAGGCTTGACATCAGCCAGTATTTTCTTTTGGCAGAATGGGACAAGATCCAGTAAACAGTTTTAATTTCAAGTTGTAATATTTTCTTTAAAATTATATTTTGTCTTTTACTCACAAAGCAAATAATTGAAAAATTTCACTTGGAACAATTCACATTGTTCTTTAAAGTTTGGTGAACAACCTATAAAGCTTGAATATAAAGCTTCTTTTTTTTTCCAACTATTTCTTTAATAGTTTTAGGGGGGGTCAGGGGCTTATTTTTTAGTTATTCAAAAAGCATTTTTAATAACTGGTATGAATGGGAAACAGGCCTGGGTTCATTTTCTGGATCCAAGAAACTGCAGGTGGAAGAGAGTGTGTACAACTGCTTTCAAACCATTCCCTTTTGCCCTGCTCCCTTCCTTACACAATACTTTCGTAATTTTACCTCAGTTTATTTTCCTCTGCTCAAAACTGGAAAATGAACATTCCCTTTGTAAATATTGTGTTACAAGCAGAATACATTCCCAGGAATTTACAAGGCAATTATTTAGTTACTGCTACTTTTATCCAGCTCAGTCACGCAGCTTTTCCTGCACAAACAGCCATGCAGGTGATCCAAACATAACACTGGCACAGCTGTGCAGCCCTGTTGAGCCTTTAACAGCTCTACACCTGGTTCAACAGCTGAGAAATGTAAGGGATGTAGGGCAAAGGCTGTCATGAAAAACTCTACCTGCCCCTCTCAAATGGTGGTGGAGAAGCTAAAACCAGTCCACATACTGTCCCTCCCCTTCCTAAGAGACCTGTACACTGTAAAGAACAATAGGAAAATGCTCTGGTCCACACTAAATGGTTCATCTTCCCCAAGAAGAATAATGAGCTAAGAGTGTACATTTTTGGTAACAAAAAAGCCCTGTCTGCTATTCCCAAGAGAGCATTTTCAGTTGCTGGTCCTATAATAAGGCTGATGGTATCCACCACAGGCACACAAATTTCTGCAGAAAGTGGCACAACAGAGGTCCACATCAAAAGTATTTTGTGAAGAAGTTTTCACTGAAAAACAATGCATATGAGGGGGAGAAGAGATCACACAAAGCATTATGGCCATAACCTTTTTAATCAGTTTTCCAACCCTGAAAACATCTATCAACTATTTTGTAGGAGTCTGAAAAAGGCATTAAAGAAAAGTACCTAACTGTCCCAGAGATATTTGCTCTGGACTGCTAATTCTGCAAGGTACCCACAGAATATGAGAACAAAAAGGGAACTGGGAACCACAATCTGAGTTGTAACTTTGGGGCCAACTACCATCTTTTCAATCCTGAAGCCATCACAAAGCAAGGACAAGACCATCTCTGAAGAAAACTGTTTTTGTCAGGGAGATAAACAAAGGTGGTTACCAATGTATCACTGACTCTACATATCCAGGGCCTACAGCTGTTGTGCAAATACACAGAAATAACATGAGACAATTCAAAATCTAAAGAGAACACTGCAACCAGCTCTTAGAATCTAGAAGATAATGAGATCCTGGTAGGAAAAAAAAAAGCTATCAGATGGCAACTCTTTGCAGTATTACAGAAGCAAATTTTAAACAGAATTTTAAATGAACAACAATATAAAATAAAAAAGGAAGTAGACATTTATCACAGTGATCATTAAGTTGATACCTAATAATAAATTTTTGTGTGTGATTTACTGATAAATGCAGGTACAAGCTCATGTACACACAGCAGCTCCTGAGAAGATGAGTAGCATTATTTTAAGGCTGTTAAAAGTGCAATTATGACTGCATTCCTACCAGACAGTACAGAACCCTAGACTTCACATTGTCAAGAGAAACCCTCTGACCTTTCTCAATATTTTCTCATTTCAAACTTGAATCTGAGTGAACTCCTCATTTTTTATTTGAACTCCTCATTCCAGATAATTCTAATATCTTAAAAGTCAACACGCAGTATATTTTTTGTTATATTAGACATCATTTTCTCAAAGTCAAGCAGCGTAGTATTTCAACTACAAAGAAAAAAAAAGATGGAACTTCTAAGCTTCTACTACTGGTTAAAACTACATGAAAGAGTGCCTTTTGATGGGAAAATGTTTTGGGAAGATATTGATCAGCTCTTTTCAATACAAGATCCAACTGGAGTGTTGCACAACTCCAACAAATAGGAATCCAATCGCATGCAGAGGTGACACGCAGACACTTAACAATAACTCTTTGTGCAGACAGAACTCCAATTCAGAGCAGATGCTGAGGGGAACCTGACCACATCCCTGTGTCACAGTTTACATGAAGGACTAAGCCAGAATTTACCCTGTGAATTACTCAACTGTGAAGAACACAAAGTGAAAGGAAAAGAGGAAAACAGATGTTGTCACCACAGCTGATAGACAAAGGAAGTCTAGACACATCTGGATATTATGAAAGCAAAATATTTTAAACACGACTTCAAGTTCCTTCTCTCTGGCAAATATGCATTAGATGTGCGGAATTCTAATCCCAAGTTATTTGAATTGCAGTTTAGAAATACACACACACGCAAAAATAAAAAAACAACTATAAAAAAAAAAGAAGGGGAAATTTCTGCTGGCAAAAATCCCATGATAAGCAGCACAGCACACAATTGAATGAAAAAAATCAAAAACAATTCTAAGATTTCAACACAGCCTCCCAGAACAAAGCTGGTTTTATCATCTTTATTATGGTTCACTGGAGAATTTTACTTGTTTTTTCCTGTACGGAAGGAAGGACATAAGCAGCTCTTGCAGCAGTGTGACATTTGCTGAGAGATTGCTGAGGAATCTGGGGTTTCCCAAAAGGTGTCTCGAGTCTGGGACCTGGGGAACATCCTGGCATAATTCACCTCACGGCCCAGATTTTTAGAAGAACCTACCATTCAAACAGCCAATTCAAGCTTGACTCTGCAAAGCAAAATCTTAGCAAGCTGTCCTAGCATCTCTGAAAAAAAGGCTTGGATGGCAGTAATTTGGAAGTGATGGAACAATCTGCAAAACTCAGACTTTGTCAAAACTGTCTTCTGAATTTTTCCCTCCTGTCCTAAGGCAGTGAGGTGATTGCTCTTGGATAGAAACCTGCCTTTAAGATTTATAAGACAAACTGATCCTCAGGAGAACTGCAAGAATCACATTTGATGGACAAAATAAACAAAGGCGACGCTGCAACTCTGGCCTATTTCTTGCAAGATTCACATTTGAAAAATACAATTTGCCTTCTCTGATAAAAATAGCCCCGATGGAATACAGAGTAAACATAGATCTCTTTCTCCATTACAGCTCCCTAACAGTGGTAATATATGACAAGCTATCTGCAAACTTTCTTTCCAAATCAATATGGAAAATAATACACCATATCAATACATCACCAACTTGTTTACCAAGTTCAGCTTTTCTCCATGGGAAACAACAAAGAGAACTTGGCAGACATTCAGGGCAGAGGAATGGAGATGAGCATTTGGTTGTACTGACACCCTGACAGCCAAGAACATGAAACATTCCACAGATGTTTGAAGGGTGCAAACAGCAAGGAGAAAAAACAGCTTGAAGGGGGAGATGACACAGATCAGCTCACTAGGGCAAGCAAATCAGCAGCTCGATGTACTCATCAGCAGAATCACTGGCAGCAATATAAACCACCAAAGTCACCTTCCCACAACATGCTTAAGGGAGTAAATAGCCCCTTATTCAGAGAACAAAACAAGCACTACCTTTCTGCTGCCCAGCAAAAGCCTTCAAGAGTTCAGTGAGGACCATTCCTGCATCAAAGCATTTCTTCAAAGCCAGAAACACATGTACACCATTGGGCTCAAATTAGGCTTTTCCATGCTTTATGCTTTCAACCCAATTGGTACTAAAAAAAAGATGCTCTGAATAGTATTCAAACACTTTCATCATCCTGACGACAATTTCATAAACCCAAAGCTGATAATAATAATGCCACTAACCCTCCCACCTAATTAATTCCACTGTATGTGAAGAAATCATCCCATTTTTACAGTTTTACATTATATGACATCATCCACCATGACTAGGTCAAACCCAAAGATTTAAGCATATGAACAAACCTATGAACAAACCTATGATTGAAAAACCAGCAGTAATGATGAAGCATTTTTACCTGTGAACAATTAAATAAATTTTTATTCCATGAACTGCATGACTTTGCAGGAAGTTTTCCTCTTTCAGGCTGTAGATTGTCATAGACAAGCAAAATTACCATAAAACTGTATTCCACATTTTTCAACTCACTAACTTTATACTATACTTAGATAACTAAGTTTCCTGTTTCTTGTCATACCGGTATGTGTTGCATTTTTCTCAGCAATACTTTTTCTGCCCTTTTTTTGGGGTTTCAATAGATATTGAACACAACATAAAGGGAAGCCTTTGCTTGGGAAAAAAATTACATCAGGTATCAAAAGCTCACAGCAGATGTATCTTCAGGTAATGAACCAGATCCCTCATGCAAACAGAATGTCAAGACATTGTCAGCAACACTAAGGATAACAACAACAGTAATAAGTCCAGTGGTAATATCTTTTCTGAAAGGAAGACGTGTCAAAATATATTGGTAAAATAGTATGGATTTGGAGCTGCTAATATTATCCTCTACAGTAGGTCAACATACTGAACAACAGTAAATCCAAAAAAAAGCACAGAAGGCACATTAGTATCCACACCTAACTGTTCCCCATTTTTTGCACAGTAGTTGCTGGGTTTTCTAAGGTCTCTGGCAATTTTTAAGAACCTGTATGGAAGGCAACGTGACAAACTGCAAAATATACTGCTACAGAGAGAGGACAGGAGATGATCAGTGGACAGGACCCACAATTTCACCACATCTCCTGAACATGCCCATCCTAAATCTGTTTATGAAATTCTCAGAGCCCGCTCCTGTGTTAAACCTGTGCCATGACACCACCTGACTGAATGGACGCAGTAATGAAATGTTATTTTTTCTGGTCTGTCGTACATAGAGACCGCAATTACAACCAGCTCTCAGCTTGTTCTTTGTCATCTCTAGAGAACGTTTTTCATTTGCCAGCCCTGCACACCCACAAAGGGGCCAGTCAAAATCTGGATGTCAAAAATTTGCTCTTATTATAGTATGCTTGTATTCAGCCATCACACAATCTTACAAGAGTTCATTGCATCTTGATAACAACTAAAACTTTTCTGATACGCAGCTTGTCCATTTTAGCTTAAAAGAAACCACCACAAAATTAGCATAACTGCAAGAAAGTCTAAGTTATCCTCAAGACCTTCACTACAAGCTAATTATCGAGAAACGACTGAACCATTCATAACATAATTTCTAATTTTTTTAAGCTTAAGCCTATTTATATGGCTTTTAACATACTGCAACATATCCTAAGTGACAACAAGAAATCATGGATGGCTAACTAAAAAGATGGGGGACTCATTTTCATCGCTGCTCAAAAAAAAGCAGGAGTTTCAAGTTCACCATAACATCTAAGACAATTCTCAAGGCACCAAAACACTTAAGATAATTTGTAACTTACTTTATTTAACTTTTTGTTCCCCCGCCCCAAATGCTCAAATTAATGCAGTATTTCTGTAAAATATCACCCTAACCTATTCAAAGTTTTCCCAAGTTCTATAGCAAGACAAAATTTCGTATTTTGCTTGGTTGTACTTGATGTCTGTGACCAATAACACTATACTACGGTGTCTGCTGACTGATGGAGAGAATTTTATTTTCTTGCAAGGGACCACTTGCAAATTGTCCACATTTAATATTTCCTTTTTGCAAACGCCTTAAAAAGTTTAACAGCAGTGTAGAGGCAGATGTTCATGCTACTAAATGCCATAAAGCATAACTATTAACAAGAAGCAAATACACTAAGTACCAGCTTGGGTAAGGTAAAGCAAAGTGGTGCAAAAGTTTTCTTCATTTCCTAACTTCACGGGAAAGTACTTCAGCATTATTCTCCCATCTCTAGAACACCTAACATGAGAATTTTTTTCAACCCTGATTTACTGTTTCACAAAATTCATGACAGAAACAATCAGCCATCCTAATGTAACAACAGAGCACTAAGGTTTTAATGAAAGATGCTACTTAATAGTAAAGCATTATTTGTTTTTAATTCTAGATGTAATTTAAACCAATAGAACTGGTAATTTATTTATATATATATATGCTATGTCATATAGTATAGTAAACAGGATCAGTTAAAAATATATATATATATATATATTTAGGCCACTCCAAGCAATCAGCAATTTCAATCAGCAATTTTACCCTGTGTTCTTTTGTCCTAGGATGGCAAATGATTATCTTCTGTCTCACCAACACTGTCTTGGAATTCAGTGACCTTTTTATGACAATGTGGTCAAAAATAATATATTTTCATGGAAGTTTTCAGCTGAACACCCAGTCTTTCTGCAGAGGTGTTTCAGCACTACCACCACCAAAAATACGACGACAAGTTGCAGCTTAAAAATACTCTCTAAAGAGCTCTGTAAAATTTTAACTGCTGGGTAAAGGAGGAGAAATTACAGGATTGTGTCCTGATTTCCACACTACTTTACTTCTTCCTACCTTATTAGGCTCAAAAATTCTGCAAATTATGGACTAGCCAAGAACACAGTTTCTTTTTGTTCTGCTTTCAATGAGTCTCAGAACAAACTATTTGCTCATATCAGTTTCCAAGCAATCTGTCTAGGCATCCAAGTCTATCAACTAGAAGAACCATTCAAGCCTGCTTGCTTTTAAACATACCCAAACCAAAAAGCTTGTTTAACAGGCCTGCCAGGCTCTGTGATTTATTTCTTGACATTTCCAATAAATCATCTTTTTGGTTCTGCGATAAGACTTCAACTCTTTGTTGTTCATCATCTATAGCAGATGCCAAAAAGCTGGTTTTGTGTGCTTCTGAAAACACACACACACAAAAATCTACTTTTTCTAGACCTCCAGCAGCACATACAGCTTGTTTCTGAGCTCGAGTTTTCATCGTATTTTTTAAGCACAGGTATTAACTTCACACTAATCTAAAGAGGACTTACTTGGCTACCACCAGCTCCACACTTAATATTTTCCAAGTTAGCACCCAAGACTGCTGTACTGTCATACCACAGACAATATTCAACACAAACTGTAGGAAACTGTCAGTAATCTCCCCACATAGAGGCATGCCTGCTAATAAAGTTCAGTAACACGCAAAGAGAAGTTTTCCATGAGAGAAAGGTGCAGATGTAACAGGAAGTACATTTTTTGAGTACAACACTACTTTGCATAAAATGCATACAAACCATATCCGACAGCAGACCTCTGATCCCCAGCTAGGGACGAAAGGAACATATGAATCACTAAGAAACATGACACTGTATTCACATTACAGTTCTCTATTTGAGATACAAGACAGAGGAAACTGGTCACACATCCGATAGTCCATCATGTGGCACCTACAAGGTTCAGGAGAAAATTCTGAACTTTTTCTCAAAGAAAAAAGTACAAAAAGAATAGCAATGTCCCTGCAGCTCAAAAAAGAAACCCCTCAGTGATTAAACTTTTACCACACCTACCATACTCTTTTTCCTGCAAGAGCCATGTTGTATGGAGAGCTGTTGGATATTTTATGGCACTACCAAGTATGACCTAACTTATATTATCTTCATAACTGCATGGTATCACAGGCCCCAGACACTCAAGTTTGGGTTTTTTTCTATACAATCCCTCCAGCCTGACTAAGGCACCCAGCTACAAAGCAGAGGAGGGTATTCAGCTCCCTAATGATGTACATCATAGTGCCACAATGCTGAGCACAGTTACCAGAGCTAACTATTCCTCAGAAGTCTAAGCTTATGTGACACCACAGACTTGACCCAGCTGTGCATTTTGAGCAGCATCACCTCCTACAAAACATCTGTTCTGAACTATGAATGTTTCTTCTACAGAGATCCCTCCTTTCCCCTCCAACAAGACTGGAGGCTCGGTGCACAGCCCAGCAGCACAGACCTGCCCTTGCCTGAGGAGGCACAACCACCTCTGATTAGTCACTGGAGAAATAATCAGCTCCTCATGCCACATTTCCACATCTACCAACACATCACAACTGCTCTGTCCACAACTTAGCAGTCCAGCAGCACTATCAGACAAGTGGTCTGCAAATTAAATCGGATTTATTCCCTACAACTCCACAGCAACACTTCAGCGATAACTGCCTGTTTCTCACATCCTCAGCAACAAAACTGCAAAGGCACATACCTCTGAAATCTCTCAGTAGCACTGCTTGTATCCCATTATTTCAGTTTTTCCCCTGCCACTGTATTAGTGTGACCTTTTCTTTATCGTTTCATTGTCCTGGGTTCATTTGGTGTTTGGTATAACAGCACAGACTAGAAATTATTTCCTTTACTGGGTATTTCCACCAGGTATTGTACAGTAATTTTTCATTACTTACTGGACACCTAAGTAAGGTACAAAATACTTAGTCATATATAGACTAACTATAACTAATATGTTCTTTTGGCTAAGATACCATTTTCTAGTAGACCTTGTGACAGGAAGAAATGGTAAAACTCACGTTTCTCAGCCTTCCTGTGGGTGTTGGGAGATGAAGATCTCCGCAGTAGCGTCCCAGCAGTGACACCATCAAACAGGATGAAAACATCTGAGGGGAGTCTCAGCATTTAGGATTTTTTTCTAATGCCAGCAGAGGATCAGGCCTGTGCTGAACTCGCCTCCTGCACTTTTCCACTTGCCAAGGAAAGGTATCAGGAGCTACATAAATCTGCATTGTACAGCAGTGCTGCACGGAGGATTAATCTCATTACGTGATAAAGAGTCTTGACACCGAAAGTGCCACGTGTTGCACACTCAACTGGCTGCTTTAGTCCTTTCCTGGTGTCAGCCAAGAGCACTGTGAGCTTTATGTGCCCAGGCTGACAGAAGGCATGTAAGAGGTACACCTGGTAATTCAGGACATACAAACAGGGGAACAGCCAAACGCAAGATACTTGAGCGTGTCCCTGAGAACCTGCCAAGCTCCCCAGCTTACAGCATTGTCATCACAGCTGCCCCTGCTTCTTCCCAAAAGTGCCCCTCTCCCCTTTGGCCTGGCAGAAGGCAGCATGTGAAGGGACCAACGTGGTTACTCCCACACAAAGACCCACAGACCGCTGCAAAGGGCAGAGCCAACAACCACTTCTCAGTGTGGTAAAGCCTACCAGTAATAGCTGACCAAATCAGGAGCCGAATCATCATGGCAAGTGGCCAGAATTGTTTGTAGCATCAATGCTAAAACTTAGCAAATTCTTCAAAGGAAGAGGAAGGGACAGGGACAAAGGAAAAGGGACAAGGGGACAAGGGGACAAGGGGACAAGGGGACAAGGGGACAAGGGGACAAGGGGACAAGGGGACAAGGGGACAAGGGGACAAGGGAGGCAGGCAATTTTAGGTGACTCCCTTCCGACACGAACTGAGGGCCCTTGTATGCTAACTATACCCATCCCACAGGGAAGTCTGCTGCCTCCCTGGGGCTTAGGTAAGAGATATTACTCTCTAGGACTAGGAGACTGCCTGGACTGACTCAGCCCTCTGGTTATTACCCACTTCTGGTTGTCCAGCTTGAGGCTGGGGAAAGTACTAGCCAGTTTACGTGGCACCAGTCCTGCTGGTGACAGACAGGATTCACCTGTCCCAAAGGCAAAAAAGGAGGAGACTTTAATTTGCTGGATGTGTGCTGGAAACTCAACACAGCAGAGAGGAGGCAGTCTAGGAGGTTCCTGAAGCGTGTGGAAAATAATTTCCTGACACAGCTGGTGATCGAGCCTAGCGGGGTGGAGCCCTGCCAGACCTGCTGTTTACAAACAGAAAAGGGCTGGTGGGAGATGTGGTGGTCGGAGGCCAGCTTGGGCACCACAAAATGATACAGATTTAAGTTCTTGGTGAAGTAAGGAGGAGGGGGTCAACAAAACCTCTACCCTGGAATTCCAGAGAGTAGACTTCAGCCTGTTCATGCCACTAGTTCAGAGATTCCCTTGGGAAACAGGCCTTAAATACACAGGGGTCCAGGAAGGCTGGACATTCTCTAAGAAGGAAATTTTAAAGGTGCAGGAGCAGGCTGTCCCTATGTGCTGAAAGATGAACTGGTGGAGAAGACGACCAACCTGGCTGAACAGTGAGTTTTCACTGGAACTTGGGAAGAAAAAAAGACCTTTGGAAGAAGGGTAGAGCACAAAGTACTCAGGAAGAGTACAAAGATGTCATAATGTCACATAAGGAGAAAGTTAGAAAGACAGAAGCTCAGCTAGAACTCAACCTGGCCACTGCTGTGAAAGATGATAAAAACTGTTTTTATAGATACATTAACAACAAAAGAAGGGCCAAGGAAAATCTCCATCTTTTACTGGATGCAGAGGGGAATATTGTCACCAAGGATGAGGAAAAGGCCGAGGTATTTGATGCTTTCTTTGCCTCAGTCTTCAACAGAAAGACTAATTATCCCCAGGGCAGCCACCCTCTAAGCTAAGAGAGAGGGATGGGAACAGCATAGACCCCCTGCAATCCAGGAGGAAGGAGTGACCTGCTGTGCCACTTAGATGCTCACAAATCTATGGGACTGGATGAGATTCATTCAAGGGTACTGAGGGAGCTGGTGGAAGAGCTCACCAAGCCACTCTCCATCATTTATCATCAGTCCTGATTCACCAGGGAGGTCCAAGACAACTGAAGGCAGTTCAGTGTGATGCCATCTGCAAGGTCAGAAGGAGAATCTGAGGAACTAAAGGCCTTTCAAACTGACCTTGGTGACCAGGGAGGTTATGGAAGTGATCATCAGGACAACCAGGGAATCAGGTCCAGCCAGCAGGGGTTTAGGAAAGGCAGGTCCTGCTTGACCAACCTAATCTCCTCTTATGATCAGCTCACCTGCCTAGTGGATGAGGGAAAGTCTGTGTGTGTGTGTAGTACACCTGGACATCAGTCAAGCCTTTGATACTGTCTCCCACGGCATTCTCCTGGAGAAACTGGCAGTTCCTGGCTTGGAGAGGTGCATTTTTCACTGGGTTAAGAACTGGTTTGATGGCCAGCCCAGGGAGTGGTGGTGAATGGTGCTACATCCACTTGGCAATCAGTCACTAGTTAGGTTTCCAAAGGCTCAGAACTGGGGTCAGTCCTGTTTAATGTCTTTATTGATGATCTGGATGAGGGGAATGAGGATGGCCCAGCAGAAAAAGGCCTGGAAGTGCTGGTCAACAGCAGCTGAACATGAGCCAGTGTGTGCCCAGGTGGCCAAGGCCAATGGTATCCTGGCCTGTATCAAAAATAGTGTGGCCAGCAGGACTAGGCAAGTCATTTTACTTCTGTATTCAGCATTGGTGAGGCCACACCTTGAGTGCAGCGTCCAGTTTTGGGCCTCTCGCTGTAAGAAAGACATTGAGGAGCTGGAGCGTGTCCAGAAAAGGGCAGTGAAGCTGGTGAAGGGTTTAGAAAGTAAGTCCTATGCGGGGCAGCCAAGGGAGCTGGGGGTGTTTATCCTGGAGAAAAGCAGGCTCAGGGGAACCCTTTTTGCTCTCTACAACTGCCTGAAAGGGAGTTGTAGCAAGGTGGGGTTGGCCTCCTCTCCCAGGAAACCAGCAACAGGACAAGAGGTCATAGCCTCAAGCTGCACCACAGGATGTCCAGGTTGGAAATCAGGAAGAATTTTTCAGTGAAAGGTTGATTAAGCATTGAAACAGGCTGCCCAGGGAGGTGGTGGAGTCACCATCCCTGGAGGTGTTCAAGAAACAACTGGATGAGGCACTTGGTGCTATGGTTTAGTTTGCACGGTGATATTCGGTCAAAGACTGGGCTTGGTGATCTTGGAAGTCTTTTCCAACCTAAATGATTCTACTAAGTGAATTAATAGCTGGCTCATTACAGGACAGAATCATCACAGTGAATGTAATAAGCATCCTACTATGAGCATGTTGAAGTCAATTATATTTTTGCCCTGACACATGTTACAATACATGTAAAGTATTCCTAATGTTCAGAACTAGACTACTTTTTCACAGTTTGTCACATATGACAGGAAAGGATCTCCCAAATCATTAAGACCAACTTCCCCATGGGAGCCAGCAACACAGTTACTTTTAGACAGTGAAAAAACACCATCAAAATAGCTATTTTAATATTTCCCCTCACCGCCAACCCAGTATTTCCAAGACTACTCAGGAACTCCTTACTCTGTTAGAATTTTCTTTTTCATCCCAGCACACCCATGGACAGTTTACACCAATTTACTTCTGCATCACCATCCAAAATAGTCTTGCTCTCTCCCTGATGTTTACCCACCTGACATATTTATGTGCCAAGATTAAGGCTGCTATCTCATTTTCACAGAATACACAAAGCCAGGTCTGATTTTCTCTTAAGAAACAAGACTGAAGCATGGCTGGTTAAGTCTAGGCAGCAGACATCACACTCATCCCAGGTTACATGGAAAATTAAACAACCCAAAAGCACCAGCTCCCTTTTGCTTACAGACAAATATATATATTTTTTTTAAGTTTTCATTACTCAAAAACACTACTTACAACATGCCTTCTTATAGCTTCTTCCTGCTTACTTACTTGTGTCCCCCAAGAGAAAAATCCAACCTAAGAAAGCTGCTGGCATCAAGACAGAGACCTCTATTTATACAAATACATGTTTTCCTAAATATTATTTATACATATTTATGGAGGATGAAGTTAACTGACTCCAATTTGAGCCGTGTATTCTCCAAGGAGGAGAAGGGGTTTCACCATCATGCACCAAATATTAATGTTTTGCATTCCAATTAATTTACTGACTTTTGAAGAATTTTTACCTGAGCTGTATTCTCACTGCCATATAACAGAATTGTATTTGCTTTTTTTTAAACAGTGAATAAATCTGTCTTACATATGAAGAGTAAGTCCTCAATCTCGAAATCAGTTATTGACTGGGGGGGGTGGGGAGTGTTTGCTATGATGTTTTCATTCTGAAATTTCACTTTTAGCCACAGGGCAGAGCTCTGTCAGAACAGGCTTTTTGACCAGTACTTTTTCTATTCACTTCTAAACTGAGCAAATTTGACACTGAAGTTGGGTCAATTTGGGTTCCAGCAATGCTATTAAGATCCCAATTTACCACAATCAGATTCTGACTCTCGAAGACCATTTGCAAAGCTCCCATTTTTGGACACTTCCATTCAGCTCTACAGAGCCTAAGAAGGCCTTGTACTTACAAACATAAAGTAAGAATTCAGTCTTTTCAAAAGAAGGTACATCACTTATCTCCAAACTAAAAGGCATTGCAAGTTTTCCCTTTCTCCAGGCAGGCCCTTTAATATTTCTCTCTCGGTTTCCTTACTTCTTAGGAGAAATTTAAAAAAAAAAAAAAAAAAAAAACCAAAAAAAACCCTAAACATCTGTGGGAACAGCTGCACAAATATTGTAACTGCCAGAGAAAAGATTTCTTTCTAGCATCCAGGATTTCTGGGTTTGTGTTTTGCAATACCACTTAGTAGTGGATAACCACAGTGACTATCCAGGCATCTAACACGCAATTTTTATCTCAATCATGGATAAGAGGTAAAAGCTCAACACGAGTCCACCACAGACACACAAACACACAGAGAAAACAACCATAAACCCAAACCCTTGAAAGAAGTGTCTAGAGGCTCCACCATATAAAAGCTTATACAGCAAGTAGGGCTGCTTGTTCTGACTTCTGGACAATCAAAATTCCATGGTGGGTAGTTTATAATTATAAGCAAATGTAGAGCACAGCTTTTTCCTTCATTGTTATCTCATCTGTAACAACAGTAAGACCCCAAATTACTCAGCATGCTTTCCAAGACAACACTTTGAAATTAGCAACTATGTCATTAAATAAATAGATTTCCAGAAGTCTGTCTTCATCTCCTAGATACATGTCTGTGTTCACATACTTGTCTTTGAACTGCAGCAATCCGTTACACTCCAACAGGAATGTAACAGCTTTAAGAATGAGTTTTACTGTGCTATATGTTGATAACGGCACAATTCTTATTTCCCAGTCCATGCCCAAGTAGGTAAAGTGACTGTGATTAAAACACTATTACAGTAGTAATCAACTAAATTAAACATGGCCATGGCAGCAACAAGATCTTGGAGCTACTATACAATGCACAGTTCGTTTGGGATTTACTGCAACTTTTTCCCCCCCCCAAAAAAGAAAAGAAAGATTTATCAACCAATTTGGCCATGGGGGGTAGTTGCCACATCCAGCAGATCCGCAGAGTAGGATCTGAAGAATGAGAAGTAAAGCAAATTGCCTGTAGCCTCTGCATCATTATTATTTCTCAAGCAACTCAAGAGGGGCCTTAAGCATACTTTAAGTCACCCTTGACTGTAGTACTCTCCCATTTGCTAAACAGTCATTTAGTATGCTGGGGTTGCTGGAGCACAGTAGCATTTCAGCTTCTTCATTTTCCATCTCTACAGTGCCAGCTGTCAAGCTGGGTGTGGAGAGAAAGACTTCTTATTTGACTAAGCTCCAGCATGCTTCAGGGGGTCTCTGCTTCACACGTTATCCATTCCTGTAGCTCATTTTCCAAATACTCATCCTGTGAGATGGTGCCTACGCATTCCCACAGCACTACTTGGAAACAAAGTTGTGATCTTTAAAAATCAAAAGCACAAAGATTCATCACAACTTGCTTTGCAACACCCACACTTACCCTTCTTTATATCCACACATTTCCAGCTGAAGAAGGTAAGCCTTCATGTATAAGCAATAGTCTGCCGTGGTCAGTCAGCTCCTTTCCATCAAGCTCCAAACAGAGCATCAGAACTTTTTTCCCCCCTACATAAGCAACACTAAAACAAAAGAGGGTCAAAACTGGACAAATGGATGGCTTCCATGGGACAGAAAGAGCCCATCCAGCCCAGCATCCCATCTTCAATGTGATTGAAATAAAACTTCAGAGACAAATGGGATAACTAAGACAAGCACACAGCAGTACTTTCAGCTAGTTACCCCTTAAAACTGGGTTTTTCCTTTACTAACCTCTACACTTTCTGGCAAGCACCTTAATTACACCTTACTTGCATCTCGTGTTACCTCCTTTCACTTCTTTTGACCCTGCCATCATCACTCCTGCATATACCCTGGGATTCCTCTATTGGAAAATAAGGGAAGAACTAGTCTCTGCTTACCCACTACCTGCCACTCGTTAATGCAGCCATCTCATCTCCAGGCTGAAACGTTCCTTCCTGCTCCACTGTTTCTTGCAAGAAGCTGTGCTGTCCTTTACCATTCTTGTCACCCTTTTTAAGACCTTTTCCAGCTTAAGCTGCCAGTTACTAGAACTTTCCTCCCCTAGTGTCACTGTTATCCTTCTTCACATTTTTCTTCTCACAGCAGAGCATGTGGTGGCTGGGAGAGGTTAAAGAAACAGCTAGAAAGGCAGCTTATGGAAAATGCAGGATGCTGCTGCTGGAGCTGATGTTGAATCAACTGAGTAAGGATTAACTGGAAGGCTACTTTCTCCAACTACTAAAGGAGCACTTTCCAAAACATGGAAATAGCTCAAAATAAGGGAATAGCCAACCTATTCTGGCCCAGACCCCATTAACCCATGAAAAAGTATGTTTGGTTCTCCCAGTTAGTGATTTCTGGAGGCATCTTACTGCCTCCCAGATACAGACATATTGCTGGGTTTTAGCATTTTACTAACACTGTGATTGTTCAATTTGATAGCCCAAGAATACCAGTCCACTTAAAGTTCTATTTTCTTCTTTTTTTTTTTAAATTCCCATTCTAAAAGGAAAGGTAGATGTGGGAAAAGGACAACAGGAACACACCAGCTGCTTCTTGGAAGTAACATACATGAAAAATGTCTTTGCTAAAAAGCTACTAATCATAATTGCTATTACAGAAAATTGCACAGAACTAAATATAGGAAAATGAAAAGCATTTCATGACAATAAACTGTTTACACACTACCAACAAATTCAACATGTGCTGCTGAGGTTTGTCTCATTGAGCCATCAAGCATGAAAGCCCCTCCAGACTAACAAGTACAACAGCAAACAACAGAAGTTTGTTGAAGTTAAAAGCAGTGAGCTCATGTGTTCCTCCAAGACCTTTGGTTTGATGGAGCATGACATTTTCATTAAGAAAGCCCAATCAAACAAGAGCTGAGCCAGGCAGACAAAATTAATTCAAATATTCAACAGATAAGTCAAAGACCATGACCATAAACAAAAAAAAGCATCACACTGCAGGTGGTTTCTAGTCTCAAAGCAACTATCTTATTTTGCAGTGTAGCCAATGACTTGGAAGAAAAGAGAAGAAGAAAAAAAAAAGATCATGACTGAAAAACTGTGCAGGTGACAAATACCAAGGAAGCCATTATGTACAAAGAGGAAAGGCGACTGACAGCCAGTCTGTCTGTCTGTGCACCAGGCTGTGTCTTCCTGCTCAGCAGGTGCACAAGTTGGGAAGAACTGACAGCACCTGAGAGCATCCTCATGAAGGAAAAACTGAAGTCCCTGTTCAACACAACAGCCCCATCTCTAGTGTCATCACAGGAATATTTAACGAGGAAAATGAAAGTATAAAGATCATCGTGCCTCTGGATTTCACAGGACCTCACCCAAAACATTACCTCCAGTACTGGTTTTCAAACTTCTAGAAGCATTTTGGAAAACTGGAAAACATTTAAAAAATGTTGGAATAATTAAAGAATGGGAGAAGATAACGAAGAAAAGAAGAAACTCTATTTTCCACTTTTACAAAAAGCAGGTAAAGAATAAGATAGTAACTCTAAAGGAAGCAGAAGTTTGGATAAAGAAGGTTATTAAACATACAAAGAGCTAATAAGAACCAGAGCTAACAAAGCTGGTGGTCAAAACCTGGCAGTAAAGCTGACTAATGACAATTACATCAAATGGATATTTTGCAGAGTATTCAGAGTCTATCAAGTGATTTTCTGTTAGCAAAACAGAATATTTTTCCAAACTAAATGATCTAGCTTATAATAGAAGCTAATCAGGGACCCTTATGGTTCATTTTGAATCCATAATCAATTACATACAAAATCCATGTGCAGCTTCACTCCAGTCCTTACCATCCACACTTTGATCACCCAAATGTAACTGGCAAAATGGTGAAGCAGAAGGAAAAAGTCAGGAAACATACAAGCAGCTGTAGAATAAGAAGTTCTCAACATGCAGCTCCTCACACCAAGATCAGACACCTACGCTCTGGTTGCCACAGCTGGTTTGCAGGCATGTTCTGAGGGTACCTACTGGAAGCAAAGATGACAAAACCAGGAGACTTGGGAGGCATCAGACACTGGCTGTCCTGCTGAGGTTGGGCTACCATAGGGACCAAAGAGTCCTAACACCATCCAGCTGCTCCTGGGAGCTCATGCACAGCTCCCTGGCAAGGCAGCCTCTTCTGGCTCCCACAGTACCAATGCCACCAGAGGCTGTATGCCCTTCCCACTGCTATAAGACTGGGATTTCAGCACCATTTGATTACAGCTCTGCAACTGAAGAGCCTTTATCTGCCTCAACACAGGGTTTGTTGATGTCTGCTACGCTGCTGAAGCACATCCAGTTTTGAGTCGCCTGGTGAATGCTTTCAAGAAAAAAAGTGCAACCTAATAAAGACTCTCTAAATAAATGCAGGCAACAACTATACAAAAACAATTCTAACTTGAAATCCTTGGTTTAGCATAATATTAAAGTAACATACACTAAATCTTATCACTCCCACTTTCAAGAGTCTTACATGAAGGAAGATAATCTAAGCTGGAAATTTGGCCTCTATTGTCTTTTTAAGTTTCTATCCCCCAAGACTGGCAGTGGAGTAAGAAGTTGCATTAAAACTTGTGTGTTTCCTTATCATCTGACACTATCAGCCACTCACTCACCTTACCTGGAGTCTTCAATATTACAAAAAGCCAAGTTCCACACAGTAAACAAAGAAAACCTATACCAGATATGTTCCTGCAATGTTTTTCTTTGTTCAGAATGCCAAGAGAAGACAACCTTTTCTTTTTCTTCCTGGCTGGAAGCTAATAAACACTCACCCTCTCAAAACACTTTACAAGACAAATGTCTCCCCCAGTATGATGAAGTGTCACACTCTGTTTCAGGAGATTATTAAAAAAAAAAAGTCATGTCAAGCACTCCCTCTGCCCAATATAGATAAAGCCAGTAAGTTATCATGGCTAGGTTTCCTGAACAAAGACTTGGGAAAGGCTCTATCCACATTGGTTACATAGCCAGTAAGTAATAGCTCCAAGAATAAAGCATACTTTCAAAGGCTATCAGGTCACAATAAACACAAAAGAGCCTACAGAGAAGAAAGCTAAAGGTTGCAGATGCAAATCCCTTCAAACTACTCGCCATGAATTTCAAGTCCCCTTTTTTTTACCACCTAGTGTATTTAAAAAAGCCCCAGATATTGAATCAAGCAGCAAGACATGCTCCTGTGCTTTAGCTGCACATGGAGCTCACAGGAGTTTTTGATTCTGGTTGCTCCTGAAGATATAACCTTACAAACTACTACTCGTGAGGCCATTCCCTTAAAGGGATCTTAATTTCTGTCTTTCTAAAGTCCATTTTTAGAAAAATGAACCTAGGTATAGGGCCATAAAAATGATCTCCATGCACCAGCCTGCAAACACAGGAGAGGCACATGTCTCAAAGAAACAACCCACAGCCTCCCCTTCATTTGAGTCCAAAACCACATTGCCTTACAGTGCAAAGACGACATGCTTTCCATATAGAATCATGTTTTTAGTTGAATTTTCTACATGGCTTTATATTTTTTAATTAATTACTGTCAGTTTTTTGGTTGGTTTAGTTTTTTCAGGGTGGACTAAACCTAGTTCCATTAAAGACTGAAAGTCAAGTAAAGAAACAGGGAAGAAAAAAAACAGCTGAGAGACAGGACATCAAAGAAGAGGCAGACTTTAGATACCATGCACAAAGAAACGTGAGTTCTGTGCACATTTATTTTTAACATAAGTCACTGTATCACATACTAGAAGATGCCTTTTGCAATAACAAAACCTGCCACAACATGTAAATTTCATGGGACTGGAAACAAGCACTTGACTCTCAATCCTTCCTTCTTCTACCTCTGGCTATAACTCTGCATGCCTTCTTTGAGTATGAGATGCCACTTAAATCCTTTTTAGCTGGGAAAAGATGCTTTGCCCCTTGTATTGATAAGTCCCAGTCCCTTAATTCTTACCTCATGCGGAATCCTTTTCCCCTGAACATACAGAAGTTATTGTCACCTTCTAGGTACAGAACTACTGCACGACAGAGAAACTTAGCCTAACACCACCTTAATACCTACTGATCTAATAAGAGTTATGATCATCCTTTCCCAGCAACCATGCCACTTCACACAGACAAAAAGAATTCAGATTAATATTAGATAAATTCTGTGTTATGACATCACTCTGCTACGTATTCAGTTAATTTGTTTTCTTATTTCTACCTAAAAGGTACCGATCTAAAAAAACCTCTGCTGTTTATTTCCAGTCATCTGTTGTAAAAACGTTTTTAACATCAAACATGAATTATTTAATACTCTCCACCCTGCTGAAATAAGAAAACTCCCAAACTGAAAACATACATGCACATTACTGCTAGAGACAAGAAAGAGACAAATATTATATACAACTTCCTTCCCAATGAAGGAAAATGAGAAGACAATTACTCCCTCATCTTAAAAAGAAATCCACTCAGTGGCTCTAAAAATCCATAGAAGATTCCCTAACTCTTCTGTGATTACAGATTCCTTGTTGCACAGTCTGTCCCAGGGAGGACCTTACCTCTCAAAGCCTGCTACAGACACTTGTGCAGAAGCAGGAAGATTTTAAGACAACCATCACAAACCCAAGACACCCATTAACACGGGGATTGGCAGAAAGCACAAGGGTCTTTGACTCAAATATACTTAAGTCAACAAGTAGTCAGATCACACATATTCTGCCTGCACCCCTGAAACCAACAGAAAGGGATTCTGTTACGAAGTATTTGGCACTGTCAAGAAATAACAGCACATAACATTTAAAGATGCCTACACACACGCACACACACACACTCGGTAGACAAGAACAGCTGTCACACATACACACACACACAGCTGCTGCCACCGCTTCCCGGTCTGCAGCAGTAATTTGTCCTGCAAAGACCACACGGTTCTGTCACCCGGACAAAAGCGGCAAAGGCGACCCCTTACCCCGGTGTCGGCTGCGGCGCTGCCCCGCTCCGGTGAGACCCCCGGCGCTGCCCCGGCCCGGGGCTCCTACCGCCCGCCCGCAGGGCCGGCGGGCTCGCCCATACACGCGGCGGCTCCTCGGGGCACGGCGGGCAACAGCGACAGCTTATTTCGGCTCGGCTGCGCTCAGAAGTTTCTTTTCCTCCTCCCGCCTCCCTCAGCCGCTCAGGCGACCTGTGCGCGGGCGGGGCCGCCACCATCACCCGGGAGCCCCGCGGTGCCCGCCGGGGGCAGCCCACGGCGGCGGGCGGAGCGGCACCGCGTGTGTGTGTGATGTGTAATGTGTCTGATGTGTGCTGTGTAATCTGAGCGCGTCAGACGTGCAATGTGCCCGTGCGTGAGGTGTGCGATGTGTAACGCGTGTGCCGTGTTGCGAGGGCGCGGGGCGCGGGGCCGGAGCGGCCTGCCGAGGGCCAGCCCTCGGGTTTCGGGTTTCACTGGCGGCTGGGCAGCCCCGGGGCGCGCCGCCGGCTCCCCTGCGGAAGGAACGCGGCCGCCTTCCCAGACGGCGCTGGAAATCCCAGCGACGCGGGGGGAGCGAGCAGCCGGGAGCCGTCGCGGGGGCTCCCGCCCCCCCCCCCCCCCCCCCCCCGAGGGGACGCCAGACACCCCGAGATCCTACGCAGAGTTTTGCCTCCCCCTTCCCCTTGCTTTTATTTCTGTGGTGCATCTTTAGTCATCTCGGCACACACTGAGTGCTCCCGACTCGTCCACTTCCAACAGCCCTGCGTCTCTGCGACTTCGCAGGAGGCTCTCTCTTTTAAGAAGGACTCAGGATTTTACTCATCCACAGACCTGTACAAGGGGAGGTCCAAGGGCCCAGCTCAGGTGCACAGCAGAAATCAGAAAGGGAATTATGATGGAAACTCCAGCTGTAATTGGGTTTCGGGAGCTGCCGTTCGCTCCCTGAATGACATGAATGCTCCCGGGTGACTCAGGGAACATGAGGCTGCACTTTTCCCCATACTCCGAGAGGGCAATGAATGCCATGTAACCTCCGTCCTCCCTCCCACCGCCTCAGTCCAGCGCACCAGAACCCACAGTATTGGTTTCAGGTGGAAACACAACCTCTCTCGGAAAATCCTAGTTGCTGTGCTGCTGGTCTTTTCTTTCACATCCCCGTCATGAAACAAAAAGCACCTTCTAATACTGTATCATAATGAAACCATAAGAAAAAATTACTGTTAGTAATAGTTGAAGATGGCACAACATTGCACTTTCAAGTCCAAGCAGGGTTTTGGGTACTGTACACACTAACAAAACTCTGCACATTTTCAGCTACACATACTACACATGTGGTGTTCCTATAATGACTGGAGCTGGAAGATCTGTAGAAGTTGAAAAAATACTTTGCATGACCCAGAATCTCAGCATCTGGTGAGTGCAGCTTGGACAGATCTAGACACACTCCCACCAACTTCCCTCCCATGACCCATTTCTTACAGTTCTGTGTTTGCTGGTTCCAGCTCCACCCAACGTGAAAGCACTAAAAAAATCCCGATTACTACAAGAATTAACTACAGCCTTTTGAAAGCAATCAGTTTTCTGATCTATTCATCAGATTTATGTGGTTTTTCAATAAATGAGGTCTGAAAAACATTTACTTACTGTAGCGGATGACATGTCATAGCTTGCAGCAGTATAATGGGATACCACTGCTCTGGAGAAGCTTCTACCTTTAACAGAAACAAAATCATTCAGCTACCTGGTTATCCATACTGAATCAAATTTCTGAACTCTGCCTCTCACTAGTGCTGTAAGAAGGACTGGGACCTGCAGCAGTCAGCCCAGATATCAGTGCATGAATGAAGGGGAATACCCAAGATGCTTCCCTCAGCTTCCCAGCTTTTTGTGAGATAGCCAGCCAGAAAAGGGAACTAAGCAAGTCACTCAGCACGAGGGCTGGTCCTTGCTCCTGTCCCTGGAAAAGAAATCCACAGAGATAAAACAAAGAGGAGGCAAAGTCATTCCTGTGATTTCCCTGCCAAATGCAGAGATTTGGCCAACAGAGGTCCTCAGCATCAGGGACAGCTTGCTGCACCCCACCAAAATGCAGCTTCTTCCAACAACCATACAAGTCAGAAGAAGCCCCTGAGTCTTGCTAATTCTATACCAGTGTGATTTTTATTTAATTTTTTTTTAAAGAGTAAACAGGATATTTAATACATGCCTGGTCAGGAAGAAAAAGTAAACATGCACAAACTTTAGATGGTGAGGAGAGGGACAGAATTAAACACATGCACAGCAGGATACCTATGCTGGCCTTCGGTTTGCTTGGCTGCCAAATGGAGGCTCACGGGGAGAACTGCCAGAATGACATACTAGAAAAAACATTTTTTAATGGGCTGGAAAGCCTTCCACCATCAGGGACCTTGCATGCTCTGATGAGGTGCCTGTACATATGGGAGCCTCACTTTATGCATCACAGTAATCGACATGATATAAAAACCTAACTCAGGGGCTTCTAACTTTTGTTTCTGCAGTTCTGTGCCTTTATTTGAACAACAGCCATATTAAGACACGAGACCTCTTGTTTAAATGATAGGAAATTACTCTTCCGTTACTGTACTGTTCTCTTAAGAGAGAAGTAACCCCAGGGAAATTTCCAGCTACTGTAGAAAAAGGAGAGTGGCACAATGTACTTCCTAAGCACAGAGACACACAGGAAACAAGCTGCAGGGCAGGCTGGAACTGCTGGCTGCAGCAGTGGGTACACACAGACCCCCTGGTCCTGTGCCAGACCTGCTCGTGCACCACAGACAACTCACAGCCTTGTGCCCACAACGCAGGTGCTTTCAAAAGCTGAGCTGCAAAGCCACTCATGTCCTTGAACAACTGCACATGTGAAGTCTGGCTATCGATACGTGATTACAACAATAATAATGAGGACAGCCTTTGTAGTCAGATTTCCTGCCTTACTTTGCTTATGGGTGGCCACTTGCTCCTGTTCTTTCTCTCTGCAGTGGTTATGGTTTGTTAGGTGATACCCTTGTAAAGTTGAGATTGAGACCATAAAACGAATTCATTTTTGCAGCTGTACAGTTTCCTTTGTAAGATGCATTGAAGTCCTTCAGCCCGAGTTGTCTTTTGTACATGTACTTCAATATCCAGTCATTCACTAGCTACATTAGGGAAAAGCCAGTGGGAATAGGTCTATAATTGGAAACAGTTTATCCGACTCCATGCAATACACAATTAAGGCTAAGAAAAGCCTGGGTTGGTGCTGGTAGGTACCCAGCTCGTTTTCCATGCTAAAACTGCTCCTATCTAACTCCTTGGATACCAAACCTAAGAAGACAGAGACACTTCAAAGACTTGACCTTTGCATAGCAGGGAACTAAGATTTTGAATCGCTCCCTCTAGAAGAACAACACGTTTTTTCCAGAACATTTAATGACAAAAACTAGAAACACTCTACCAAACAATCAAACAGGAAGGATGAAATCTGCATTTGTACCAGACAGTTTGGGCCTGCTCAAGCATGGAATACCCTTGGCCAAGTTCCAAAGGCAATTCCCCTCTCTGGGCAAACAAGCTCCCTGGACAGGAGTGATCGCAGAGTTCCTTAAGTCAAGTTCCCTCTTCCTTGCTCATCTTATGGATGAAGAAATGGATCTGTAACTAATACCACCACTGAACTACTTACAGTCCACTGCTAAGCCTCTTGCCCTTAAAGCCTTTTACACCAGTGGAAGCAGCAAAACGACTTTGTTGCTCTGTGCTGAGCCTAACCTTCTCACCTGGTCACTGCAGGAGGCACAGCAAGTTATTCGTTTTAAATCTGGGGCTAAAGTGAATTTTGTGACAGTAACACCTGAAAATACATGCTGGACTGTTCTGACCTGCAGGAACACAAACAGCAAAAAACCCCAAATTGCATTGAGTAAGTCAGAGTTATTTTACAGGCCTTTTCTGATCTAGCAAGGATGGGCTTACACAGCTTGTGGACTCCATCTCTTCCTCCATGTGTTCATGTATGGATGTATATAGAGACAGCCTTTGGAACACAGCTTCTCTGCAGGCATCTGTGCAGTCTGGTGAGAAAAGTGGCAAATGTACAAGCAAGCAGGAAAAAATACTGGTTTTTTCAAGGTAACTAAACCCAGAAAGTATCTGCTGCCCCTACAGTTTCTATTGTCTAATAACAACAGAGAAGACAGTACTGAATTCACTATATATTTCAGGAAATATCTTCCCATCCTATTCTCACTGATTGTGTTGTTCAGTAGAACAAACTGGTCCGTCATTTCCCATTTTCAGGTTCATGGAAATCAATTCACCTTATCGTTAACTCATTCACAGATGAAATCTGTCATATTCCTCCAGTGCCTGGATTATTTTGGAAGATGCAATATTTTTTACTAGTTTGACTTTTATTGGATATTTTTGAGTACTTGCTCACCACAATTTCCTCTGTTTATCCAATATTACAGTTGTCAATAAGGAAAGAATTGGAATTTCATATAGCAAGTTTCAGCAAAATTAAAAGTTCTAAGGTAGAAAAGACAACCACAGCTCACTGAATAAATATGCTGCTGTATCATTAGTCCTCAGCAAGAAAAGAACAAGCCACACTCAGAAATAATTAACATCTTGAAAAGTGGCTTAAATCTCTACTGTTTCCATGGGACAGAGTCTGCAAGATGTTTCACAAATAAGTAAAGCTGCTTACACTAATAACCATAAAGCAGAGACATGCAAGTGCTCAGAGACAGGGCCAAAACCTGACACATCTTAAAATGGTTTAAAAAGTGGAAGATCTTCCTTACTAGTGGAGGAAATTTCTACTCATAGGCATCAAGAATGTTTGAATACTTTGTGCGTCTTCAAATCTATAAAAATCTAGATGTCCCACGGGCATCCAGCCATTTTCACATCCACTTCCCCCAACTGCAGCAAAATATTCCCTACCAGTTTGTAGATTTTTCTGCTTTCCCTGCCTTATAACTTGCTCCATCCCCGTGCTTGGCAACTGAACCTCACATGCAACAACAGTTGAACTCAATATCATAATTCCTAACTACATGTTCTATTTTCCAGTCTAGACAACTGGGACTAACGTGGGATTATTAAGATGTGTGCATCATACATAGAAGAACCATAATACTCAATTTAAAAAAAAAAAAGGTTTTACATCTCTTCCCTCTTCCTTTCTGTGCAAGTGCTCAGAATAACCTCATGTTTGGGTTGGATGTCAGTATTCAGCAGAGAATTTCTCCTCCTCTTTTAAGAGCCCAAACAATTCTATCTGGTCTACTTCCTCCAAGTCCAGATTGTTGAGTTTAGAGTTGTACTGAAAACATGAAAAGCAAACCAAGGTTGTTCTGGACACACAGAAGGAAGCTGATTCCAGACTGAGGCAAAGACAGTCACCCACACAATCTATGCTTCAAATTATGTTAATTTCTTAGAACTTAAAAAGTGCTAGAAGACACAGAATAGAGCTTTAATAGATATAGTGATGATTTATAGTGTAGTAGATCAATGCAGAAATGTAGAAATGGACAAACAACATCAGGAACATCAACACAAGGCTTTAAAACTAATGTTTTTGTTTAAGCACTCACTGATTACAAGACTGACTCTTTTACAAGGCTGTTGCCAGGATCTCAGATCAGATCTGATTTTACGCCACTTGGCTTTGATTTCCTAAACATCTTCTAATTTTGCTCCAAGATTACTTTGGAATTAGCCCTAACTAGCATAAACATACTATTCTTTCCCAGCCATAAAGCAGATTTCATTTAGACTCACAGGACAGGCGGAAGGCAACTGACCTTGTGTCTTTGGTCAGAAGCACAGAACACAAGGCACATGAATATCCCTGCAAGGGATGGCAGCAGGTAGGGAGAAATAAAAATAAAAATCCCCTTCCTAGTGTATTCGTTCCAACAGTGAATCTTGATTTACTATTCTAAGTCAGAGCTCAAGTCAGTAAATTCTAGATCCTGTTTGCACAGGAGAGTTTAGAATAGAATGTTTTACTTTCGTTCCTTTCTATACAGAGAGTACAACCTTCAAATACACAGATAGCATGAGTTTTCTTCCCAATTTGACAATGGAGATTTTAGATAGTGATTGGTGCCATGCAAAAATAATGTTGGTGGGGTTTTTTTAATACATTTTAAAAAAAATTGGGATCTTCCTAGAAGCTGAAATTCACATGGAAATAAAAACTGTTTAGCCTGTCCCTCTTGGGAACACTGGCATTGCAAAACAAGATTTCTTCCTCTTGGAAACTAACATCTACACTTATATTCTCCTGTACGTTACATAAAATTTCTCAATTGTCTATTTAGCAGCTGCAGCAGCCTCGCTGAAATGAGTAAATCCAAAAATACTGGGTGTCAGGATTTTTTTTTGGTGATACACTTATAACGTATATACACAAGAACGCAAGCAGAACTTAATATTATTGTTATGTTCCTGCTAACTGGTGTTTAAATGCATAGTCTCACCTACTCAAAGATGCAGACTCTGAGCAATTCCACTTCCATAAGCAATGTATCAGTAGTTGCAGTAGAAAAGTAGTAGGAAAAAAGCAGTAGAAAGTAAGCATTAGGGAAAAAAAAACAAGCTAAAAGAGCTCAGAGGGGTTCGCCGCTGGCCAAGCAATCTTCTCAAGTCACTAGGAAGGGAATGTTACTCATAACAGTAAACAGGAGTTCCAGTTTACATTGCCTCTCAATAGGCTGGATGGAAAAACAGAAACATCCATCCCATAAAGCAGCAGTAAATTTACAAGGGAAAAACAGCACCCCACAGTGAACCTGACTGCAGGAATAACTGCATCAGATGTCATGAATTTAACACAGTTAAGCCAACAAGTAAAGAATTCAGAAACCCCTCAACAACGAAATTACGTTCCACTGTGTCTGTATTTTACAATTTCCATGATTTCTGATGAGATGTCTGCACACCCTGTCCAGAGGGCACTCATTCACCTGACTGTCAAGGCTGATCTCTGAGTAGAAATATGAAACCACCACAAAGAGCACTGCCCTCAGGCAACCATGTACTCTTTCCTATGCTTTCTTGTAACAAAAAGCTTTTACAGCAAGTAAAAGGGCAGGTACAGTTATTGCACAAGGCACAATTTGTGTCCATTTGAAAATGCTCAAGTCCAAATCTATGACACCAACTACTTCTGCTGACATCTGCAGCAAAACATCACCCTCTGAGTCAGTCACTGCTGTTACATCAGTAAAGAACAAGCATCGAGGAGATTAGGAAGTCAGTGTCTCAACTTTCATTAGGAAAGAAATGTCTGTATTTTTTAGTTGAAAAAACTAACACAACCACTGCGCTGTAGTTTGCCCTGGTGGCACATAGAAAGGAGGAATCTAACAATACCAATGGTTAACATGAACACAGATTCCTCGAGGTCAGGCCCAACCTGCTGGACTGCAGCTCTGAAGAGTGACAAGCCCCATTGTATGAGCTGCATTATTTAAGGTGCAGAGGTAACAGGAATATGACCAGATCAAAACAAAAAACAAGAGAGTAAAAACTACAGACAATTGTTACAAAATTTGCCCACAAAACACTCTCCTGCACAAGACAGCAGGCTTGTCCTCAAGGACAAATTAGACATTTTGGTCCTGAAGACTTGGATAAGGCAGTAAAAAACTCACACATAGTGCTTTTTGATCAACTTTCATTAGTGAGCAAGGGTGATGGAAACAAATTACTCTGTTCTATATTACTGAAGGATTATTTTGAAGAATGCATCAAAAAGGACCACTAAAATGTCTTGTATTCATCCGGTAAAGTTACTGTGTCAAGACTGTTATTGTCAGGACTTGCACAATGCCTTATAAATGAAGCATGCCATTTCCCAGATCGTGCAAATCTCACCTTTTCACAGACTTTTTTCAAGGTGCAAGTACCCTTTCCAGTGTCATTACATCATTGTGATAGCAATTATCACAGGTTAAATGTCTTCAATATATGACACTTGCACAAAACCTGGACCTTCTGTCACTAACACATTGTATGCCAGGGGAACCTCACTAATTTTCAGAGAGCTTTGGTAAAGCCACAGATTATTTAGTTCAGGACATTGCCTGCAACATATATGTTCTACAATACTTTAAGTGTAATCCTGAAATATCCATCACCACTTCCTTCAGGGAGAGATGCAAGTAGACTACATTAGGGGCTGATAACATCCAACATCTTACTACTTCAACAAATGTTTCCAGATAAATTATCATTTCCTACCCCTGTGAATAGCTTACCTTGTCAGTGTGCCATTGACTAATATATCATGATGTGTTAATATTACTGATTTGCATCTACAGTGGATGATGTTTGTTTATTTCCTCAAAATACTTCTAGGACACTCATCAGCTTTTTGTTAAAGTTATGACTGCATTCTTATTAACCTAGCACTGGAAATGCATTTACTAAGGCTGCTGTTGCTTTCTTTCATTGTGGTTTTTTAAATTTTATTTTATTGGCAATATCAGTAAATGCCTGGACTTCTTTCAGCCGTGTTTTAAGGCTCATCTCTACAGTTAGTCTGTTTAGACACCCCGGTCAAAAATGATTAAGAGCAGTTCAGTGCTTCACCAACACATGGGCCACTTGGACTTGGTTTTCTACTGCTTCCCTTCCACTGTGGTCCTGACTAGATGGAACTGAAATAAAAATTCAAATGGTTAAAGCTCACATGCCCTTTGCTAGTGGACTGTTTGCTTTCTATCAAGTCTCACTGCTAGTTCGTGCTGCACTTCAGCTTTAATGCATGGTATTTCTCAGCACTGTAAATCTGGTCTCACTGTGTCCTTTATATGGTGCAAATTTAGGCCAGCAGAGTAAAGCCAAAAGATGAGAGGCAGTCCCACTCATTTGTGGATTGTTAATCCTGATAATTTCATCCCAGTTTCATTGTAAGATTGGTTACACCTTGAGTACTGGGAAGCTGAGCACTCAAAGCTGCAGCAGTGTTTGCCATTCTTCATCACGCATTTCACATGAACGCCAGGTAAGGAAAACCTGAGCACTACTTCAGTCCAGCAGTGGCACGGTAAAGCTTTGCTAAGGGCTCATTGTAATGCTCTGCCCAGCACAGAGAAAAAAACCTGCTTGTGTTGGGATACTACAAAGGCAGACAGTTAAATAATGTGATATCCACCACTTCCCAAAATCATTACCAAGCATCTTTCTGCAAAATTTGCTCCAGTTATGTTTGCCCTGCTGCGTTTCTCCCTTTTTTTTCCTCTGAAGACAGCATTCAGAAAGGCATCAGAGCAACGAGTGGAATCACATGGATTTAAAGACAAGATTGCATGCAGTCCTCGCTGCAGTAAGTCACCTATGAGCTCTTAAAGCTTGACCAGAGATTTTGGGGATAAGGATGAACTTTTTGCTGTACTGTAGCACAGAGCTGAGAGCTGGAACAAACACAGCTATAGCTCCCTGATTCATCTGGAGAGCCACTTGAGTTTTTAAGCCCTAACTGACTACTGCTTAACATTTACTCTGCTCCACTATTTGCTTTGGAAGCTTTCAGGATCTCCCAGTTAAGGTCTTCAAATTCCAATAGGGGATTCAAGTGACAAATAGTTCTAGCAACAGACTGAGCATTAACAGAAAACACAGCAGTCCAAAGTAATTTCTCTTCCATCCTTTTGGATGCATCCTGAGGCAGGACTGACACATGAACCTCCATCTCAAATGGTGGCACTCACTTCAGAATGCTGGTGAGCTCTTGAGCCATTTAATTTAATAATAAAAATAAGGCTTATATCTCTATAGTCAAAAAGCCCCATTTGCCACTCAGCATACTTCTTTTGGATCAAAGGGATAGGGACCTCTTTCTGCTATCCCATACATGAAAGCCATTCTAGCAACTGTCCATTCTTCTTCCACACACAAGCGGTTTTCAAGGCCATTCAGTTGACTCAGAGTACTTCTGAGATGTATTTTATGCCTTCCAGGTGCTTAATAAAAATCTTTCAACAGAAAAAAACCCCTCAGCTAGCTCTCGGGTTTCTCTTGAAATGTCACTGTCATCTGGTTTTCCCCCTAAAACTCTCTGGATACTCCCCTCTTCATCAAGACCCTTTACTGAAGAATAAACCTACCAACAAGAAGAGGATTTCTACATTTGAATATTTTAAAGCTTCTGTTTTCTACTTGCCACAAAGGCCCCTGTCACAGTTTCCTCAATATTACACAAAATAGATGCACTGAGCAGAGGTGATGCCACAAGCAGAGGCTACATGAGATGAGATACTCAAATGAAGCAACATAATTGGATATCTAATCATGGCAATAAAGGCCGCTACACTCATCTCCACATGCCTCATTTCATTTTATGAATGTTTTCCAGAGCCTAACGTATGTCTGATGATCTGGGTACTCAGAAAGTTTTTAATTCCAGAGATTTTATCAAAGTGTCATGGCAAATGACCTCCTCCTCTAGGCAAGCAGCCACAAAAATGAAAAGGGTCACTTCTTGTAACAATGAGATAATTAAGGCTATTACTTCTAGAAGAAAAAAAGCCTTCCTTCCTTAAGTGCTCAGAATAATGAATGCTTTCAAGTCACCCCAGCAAAATGGTGGGGATTACTGCTTCATGCAATATAATCCAGGATGGATGACATACAGATCCCTCACTTTTTGACCCCTCTATTTCATCATGCAATTTAACCAGAGCTGGTGAAATTTGTATTAAATACACTTATAAAAGACCTGGCATACAGGTTGTATTGGGTTGTTGTTGTTTTTAATTTAATCTTGTTTTTGCCGTGCATACTGCAGGCACAGAGATTATCTGTTGCCTCTCACAGACAAGCTACATATGACAATCAACTGTTGCTGCTCCCCATCTTCTTCAGTGGTGTGGAAGAAACTTCCTACATCCAGATCCAAAAATGGAGAAACTAAGATCAGACTTGGTATTTCCAGAATTAAGAAACTCACAGCTGTTCCCAAAAGGCCTTGGTCATGCAGTTTTTCTCATTGTGAGGGAAGCTGACACTTTTCTCCCCTTGCAGACAGGAGTATTTCTAAGTCAGTACACAATTCCAGCATTTAAACTCCACAACAAATTCTGGAAAACAAGGGAGTGATCTGACAGAGGCTACTGGTGATTCACACCTGCCTCACACTGTGCATCACTGTCTGTATCAGGTATGGGGGAACAGAAATTAGCGCATAAGAATGTATCCTAAATCCCAACAGCTAGCAAGTGAGACTAAATAACCCAATAATAGCAAGCAGAAAGCACAGGCTTCTCGGCATTCAATACCTTCATGTTTCCTTCAGGGTCTCTTATGCACCTGAGTATCTCTGTCACCTCACCTGTCCCTTCTGACCCTCTACCTTTGCTGCTAGAGATCTGCTTATCTCCATTTATGGAGAAGGCAGTTCTGAACAGCTTTAAGGCATCACCAAATAACAAGAAATTCTACATTTACAAGGAGATCTGCAAGGAGCATTTGCCATGCAAATGATGGCTGGTAGAGGAAAAGCATCATCTGCCTCATCTCCACCAAGCCTTTTACTGGAAGTTCCAAGCCCTAACAAGTTAAAAGCTTCTCCTGTTTTTAACTCCTTTTCCTGATAATTCATTTCTTCTCTCCCTGCACCAGGCTAGGAAGTCTCAGCCTCATGCTCCAATACATTTATTGATTTTTGTGAATCTCTTTGACTTTTAGAGGTAGAACTTTTTCTCTCAAACAAAACAAATTACAACCCTCTTCCTGTAACTGACAGAGGATCTGGGTGATGATAGTACTTACTGAGCTCTACTTCATCCAAGCCCCCCTTGCCCACCCAAGCCCCCATTACCTGTCTAATTGTGATCAAACAATACAGACTGCAGAGCAGGAAGAAACTGTAATTGATTACACAAGAAAAGAAATTTTCTGTGGAACTGTATCACACTGTATCTACCATTAAGCCCACAGTGAGATTCAAATCTCTTTCAGAGAGGTTGCCAAAACCCTTGCCAGTTCTCAGCCGGAACCTAGCTGTCAAACACAGACCAGGGCTTTACAGAAACCCAAGCCTTCCTGCTCGCCAGACCATGGGGACCAGATGCAACAGAAAATGCAATACTCTTGTGACTTGGTTCCCCACCACTCCCAGCAAGTTCCTATGCTGCTAACACGATAATGGAGCTGAAAAACTCAGAGTAGTAAAGTGTATCCCAGATTGTAAAACCATTCCTACTGATGCTTGCGTACAAGTCATCTATAAGTCAGTCCTGTAACTGGAATATTTCAGCAAAACTGGATGCTAAGAAAAAAGCCCCAAAAACCCCAAACCAACCCACTATTACTTTCCTCCTTCAAAATAATAAAAAAAAAAGTAATTGTGGTTTTGGGAACTTATGGATACTGTAGAGGTAATGTCCCATTAACTTATGGATACTGTAGAGGTAATGTCCCATTAACTTCTTTTCTTCAACCTACCTGGCAAGTCTCAAAAATGAGACAGATGTCATGAGTGATATAAACAGAGAACAGGATCCAGCCCAAAAAAAGCAATGAGCTAGGGGCCATGAGATTTGAGTTCTAGTCCAAGTTTCTGCCAGCCAAGCGAATCTGTGCAACCCATGCTGCTATTCTGTGTCTTTCTTCTTCCTCCCCCACTTCTAACACATCTGTTTCAACTTAAGCTCTCCAGGACAATGACTCTCTGTTGCTACAATGCCCAACATGTTGCGCTTCCATTAGGAAGCGTAACGTGACTGTTGGATACCCAGGCTTAGTTTTCAAAGATTCTGGCACAGAATTTTATTTTCTGTATTTTCTGCTGCAGAGAAACAGGATGAAGTCACCCACTCATTGCACTGGAAGCAAAGTAAAGAGGAATTTGGACTGTGAATCCCATCTCGACAGATCGGGAAACACATCTAATGCCACTTCAAGTAACTGTATAGAGCACAAGTAAATAATGCCTTGCCAATTTTTGCAGAGACCATAAAAATCAGAGAACTCACTCTTTTTTCCCCATATTTGGTCGTATGTAGCTGGCCTTGAAGAGAGGAGTAAAAAGTAGCCGAATATTGTTCCCAATATGTAGGATAAACAGAGTCTCAGAAGAGCAAGTGAGAAGCGGACATCATTTTGCTCTTATGAACTCTGAGCTGGACACTGCATCGGTAAAATAAACCACCTCTAGACATGTCTCTTGTTTTGAACTCAGTAACTTGGCACCTCCAAAGATCACAAACACAGAACCAGCTCTAACTGAAGCAGGGCAGGAAGTCCTACCAACACACACCAGTGTTTCACAGACCCATCTGGGGACATACCTGCAGCAATACCCTGATTATTAAAATTATACTGACAACTGGGACATGGGAAGGGGCTCCCAAAGAAGAAGTGGTTACCCACAACACAGACTATGGTTTAGAGGAGAAAGTAGAACCATTTTTATTACTGCTCAGTCACATGCATTAAATGCCTTTCAGAGTTCAGCTGCTTTGATAGTAATATCCCAACGCTGATACTTCTGCTCAGTTCCTCCCCAAAGCCATCTTCATTGTACTTACAAACCACTTTCATGAAACCATCACCTCTGCCAGCCAACCACCACTATGCCCCACTATTACAGGGAGAAACAAAGAAGGAAAACACGTTTATAACGTTCAAAGTCAGTCAATGTAAGCAACATCCAAGAAGAATCTAACAAATTCTTGAATACTTTCCATTCCATTGACTGACTGTAGGTGGCCAAAGCACCCCCAAGAAATACAAGAATGAAGAAAAGAATAAAAACATTGAGAACTTAAGGATCCAAGTTAAATCTATACCAAACTGTGCATAACACACAAGCACATGAGCCCAAGATATATCAATCCATCCATTAGGCAGACACAGCTTTAAGGTGCACTAAAGAGGAGATGAAACCATATGACAATATAAAATTACTTAAATCCACAGTGTGAAGGTGCATATTATACCCTACAGCACAGGGGGTCTCAGCTTTAAAGACCATGGGTGGTCCACTGCCACAATGAGCATCACTTACTGTCTGGGAGAACCTCACTATACAGACTGCTGTCTATAATCTGTGCCTTTGGGAGCTTTAGATCATTTTTCCAGACCAAGTGAGAGCACAGACAAAAAGTGCCTTTTTCTGACTATTCCTGAAGCTCAGACACGTCTCTTTCACATGTTTGTTAAGGAAACTTCCCTGTCTGACAATCCAGGAGCCACTCTGGCAGTCACTCATGCCTGTTATTTCTGTACTCCTTTTACCGTGGAACAATGCTGTAGTCAGATATGTAGTGCTGGATAGGTCTGGTGTCTCCTGCCAAACTGCACTTCACTGTTACTGCCTTAACACTGTTTTTACAAACATTTTAAATCACTTTATCCATCACCGTGGCTTCAATGAACTCACAAGATTAAACACTCTTGTAGACCAGTTGAAGACCTTTCTCTGTACCAAAAAAAGTTTCTATTAATCACACTGTTAACATGTGTCATCACCAGGATAAGAAATACAGGACTTGTAAAGAGACTAACTGAGAGGGTGAATGATAAGCTTTGGCTTCATGTGATGAAGTAGCAAAGCAAATATCTAATACAAATGAATCACAGTTGATTTTAATAAAATGTAATTGGGGGGAAAAAAAAAAAGGCAAACCAAACCACAGTATCATCAGAGTAGGAAAATCTTGTCAGCAGAATGAGTGGAACAGTTTTTTGTCCTTTTTTCACCTTTATCACTGAGAGGTGAAAAGACAGCCATTAGCATTCACGTTACCATGAGCAGTCAACAGCAAAACTGTAATAGATCGTAAGACAAACTCACTGAGTCTTCCAGTATACAGTTGTGGAATTTTAGTTCCCAGTCTCATTTTATAAGTATTTTGTGGGTGCCCCTTGATGGCACAAGCTGAGAAATCAGTAGTTTTGTGAATGTTATTGTCAAATAATAAATGTTCATATTCTTTACAGGCTGAAGGCAAGCATTTACTCTATTTCATATTGGCTATGCAGTTTTAACAAAAAAATCCAAACATTTTGCGTAAGAGATGATGTATGGCACATTTTGAGATGAGCAGGGGGTGAATGAGGTACAACCAGTTACAGTTGTGATGGAATGCAATGAACAGAAAAGAGATGGCCTAGATAGAAAAGTAAACAATTTAATTTAACTCACTTTTAAATAGAGTGGCTCCTGAAAAGCTGTAATTGATTTATCTAATATGGGCAGGATGTCCACAATTCAAAAATAATCAATGCCTTTATATGCAGTTCAATTCTTTTTTTTTTTTCTAGAATTTTTAGGAAGGATTGATTTGCTTTGGGAACATTTACTTAACAGCTTTTCCATCAAATAAATGGATTTTATTTCGCTGACAAGAACAGAGTGGAAAGACTCCTGTGATTTGGGGGGTTGTGGATTTGGTTTTGTTTTGTTGTTGTGTTTTGGGTTTTTTGGGGTTTTTTTGAGGTGCTTGTCAAGCCTAAGGAAAAAAACATGACTGTAATATATGACAAGAAAGCCTGAGAGATTTCCAAAAATATTTCAAAGCCAAATTTGCTGTTTCCATTAAGCATATAAACAATAACCTAGAAAGGAGGAGTTTTTAGTGACATGATAAAGCACTCAGACCATGTTTTGGTGGTGTACAATGTCACCTGGACTCTTTCAGTGTTTGTTTTTTTTCCTTTACACCTCTCTGGAGTCTTATTCTATCTAGATGTCATTATTCTTTCCTGAAGCTACAAGTTTGCTGCCTCGGAGAAGCAGCAATCCCAGGAAGCCATGTAATTCATTGATACAACTCATGTACCTAAATTCTCTCAAGCTGCATGAAAACCTAACAGTTCATCCCAAACTTATGCATGTCAGTGTTTCTTATACAAATTTTACCTTCAGATGTAAAGGGACCAACTCCTTCAGCACTGAAAGCGCTCAAACTCCCCACATGAATGAAGAGCATATGCTGCAGGTACTCTTAGGATAATTAAGAAAAACCATTGTGCCTACCTGCCAACACAGAAAAATAAACATATTAAAGCATGACTGACATTTCTCCATGTGGTAATGGATGACAAGGGTTCCTTCTGGGGCAGCACTGCACACTGACCTATCCTCATGCCAAGAAGCCAAATAGCAGGGTTATGTTACTCTTCAAACAGAGGAAGACAAACTAAAACGTTTCAGCCTTCCACATAAATCCTGATGACACAGACACCATTTCTTCCGAGCCTCAAGACTGCCCAACTCTTCTCACGCTCCCTCCACCAAACCAAACATTCACAGGCAGATCTGGGATATTCAGGGCAATCAGCTCCTGCCTTTTCCCACACAACTCGTGCTCCCAGTTTGGCCAAAATCTGTAACATCCCTTCTGGAAGTATTTTACCATTTCTGCCTTGTGAAATAAGTCCAGTGATCAAGCAAGAAGGACAAGAAATGGACCTAAGCAAAACTCGTGCCTTGATGATCAGATGCATTGCTGAAAATAATGACTATCTAAAATAGTTATTTTCTACTTGGGCCATCCCCACAAGTGGCCATACCAAACTCCACACTTAAACAAGACCAAACACCAAGCAATCCTGGTTCAAAGTGACCATTTCATAGCCTCAAGCACATTTCCAACACTTAATTGCTTACTTCTGAACCTGTAAAAAACTAAATAAATATTCTTTTCCGAATCTCAAGCAAAGGCAGCTGTTTATTTCACTGGGACAGGTCACCACTAGTCAACATTCAGCTGCCAAGCATGAACATGCTTGACAGTTATTTCAGTGGTACAAACTGTGCACGAGTCCTCCATTCTGTGATAAAGTACTGAAGGCCTCATTAACTGAGAACACACACCAGTGACAGCTACAGCCCAAGGTACTGAGAAACCTCAGGCTGGAGTTTCCCTTTCCATTGCTAGAAGTGTGTTGCACCAAACTCCCCACATAACTAAATATTCCAGATCCATAAATTGAGCAAATTACTGGCATGTAAGGGGATTTAAATTCAGCCACATGTAAAAGTCAAAAGAAGTAAAAAAAAAAAAAAAAAAAAAAACCACAGTTAGCTTCTAAGAAAATACAAACATATGTCCTCATTTTCATGTAGGAACTTTTTTGTATTTTAATGATTCTTTGTACAATTGCAAGGTATTCTGTGTACACCTTAGCTTTCTCAGAAAATATAATGTATTATTTGACCACATTCTCCAGTTTATCTTGCTAGTGTAGAACTAGTTAAAGCGCAAGTCTAAAGTTTGTCAGTGGGGACTGATCCCAGCTCTGTCATTATTGTCAAACTATAAAGCCTTCAACAGTTTGTAGCAGAGTGAAATTAAGTTGACAGTGACTTCCCTCTGTGCTACTCCATTGTTCTTTTTCTTCTGGACTACCCCTCTATGTTCCTTACCCTTCTCCAATTTCCTCAGGACATGAGGGAAATATTTAAATAGCTACTACAATTATTTCACTGCCAGGAGAATGGAAAACTAAGAGAAAGGCTGAATGCATGCTGCTGAACTTCCCTTGATGATGGTGTTTTCCCTTTTTTCAATGAAATCTTGCCCTAAAGTACCATCTGTGTTTCATCTCCCTGGCCCAGCTTCTTCAAAGTGTGGCTTTTATTGTGAAGTTTTTCCCAAGAATACAGTAATACATTGTGAGCACTAACATGAAGATGTGTTCCTTGAAAAAACTTAATTTGATGGGGAAAAAGCACTAGAGTATCTTTCATACCCGTAGAATTATTTGTTCCATCCAAGTTTTTTACTTTTATATATGTTCAAAATTTTACCTTTTTTTTTTTTTTTGCTTGCTCTCTTGAACAGGTCTTGAGTATGATTTGGTTGGGTTCAACAAGCTCAACATCATGGAAATGCAGTGTTTTCCTGCCCTCTGAAGCCTCCTGAAACTTCACTACTTGTACAAGAGGGGAAAAGCCTAGTTTACCTACCAAAAAGCCACCTCTGCTCTGATGTTGAAAAGGTCTCTCACAGAGGACTGTTGATACCTTTGATTTAGTACCTTCCTTAACATTGTGTTTGGCTTCTTCATTGGTTAAGAAAACCACAGACAATATTGGCATGAAAATTTTTGTCAAAATATATAGGAACTGCAGTGGTTGTAGGAGATGGGGAACACTCATTCTGTTAAACACTATCCTAGAATCAGCAAGGTGTCTTTCCACCCTTCTGAGTTTTCCTGGCAACCACTTAGAAGGAAATGTTCTGTACAATAATGAAAAGGGAGAGATTGTATCTCACAAAAATGACTGCTTCTAAGAGATCTCATCTTTCATAAATCCCACTTTTCTTTTTTTTCCTATATGTGATTGTAGTAAGCTTGGTCTTCTGAAATAACAGCACCAGCAATATCACTGAAACATAAATCACAGAATGCAGGAAAACTCATAACAAATTCATAAAATTAAGTCATCAGATATGACAACCATTTCTTACACTTTTCTACAAACTACAATATTTTGCTACTAATAGTCAGACAAAGAGCTCTCCTTAGAGGGGAAAAATAATGTGGTTAAGATTTGCTGTATTTGATTAATAGCTTTTATAAGCAACATAAATTAAAAATTGACATAGAAATACTGTGTGTCTTTAACCTTCCTCAGTTATGTCCAGCTTCTGCTATGACAGCTAACTGCAAAGTGTACGTCCAAAGTAAAATGCACAGAAAACAGATTTTTTTCATGAGACATGGTGTAGAGGGTGCACCCCAGTGACATCCACTGGGCTTCATGATTCTTTCTTTAGGTTGTCTCACTAGGATGTCTGCATTTTAAAACTGATCTATAATAGTCCCCAGAATTATTTTTAGAAATAATAAAGTCCCAGTAATTTCAATGAGTGTTCGATCCAGCTCTGTGCTGAGCCAGTAGCTCCCATTTGGGACCACAGCACCACAAGAGCTGGTCCAAAGCTGCCCATGGGGTAATAATTAGCACCTCTTTCACATCATCTTTACAAGGTTGATATTAAAATTCGGAATGACAAAGAAGAAAGACTGGCAGTGGTCAACTGTCTGGAGTGTGGAAATGTCCAAATCAAATCATGGTGTTGCTACATGGTTTCTAAATTCTTGGGAATCTTTTAGTTTTTTGTAGCGTTTCAATGATGCTTTTAGCTACAATTGATGTTCATTTGGGTTTTTTGCTTTGGGTTTTTTTTTTAATAATTTTCAACTGCACCATGAAGAAGTGAGTGTGAAAGCTAAGGTATGAGAGAGTTCTGCTAAAAAATGACCAAAATTTGCATTGTCACAGAACCTTAACAAATTTCCAGATTTAAAATATCAGGAATACTATTCTTACTGTAACTCTGTCCTAAAAAATATCAGCACTGGCAAATTTCCCTTCAAGTTCTGTCACAATTCAGCAAAAATATCGATAAGGAGATGTATGTAACATCACAACATATCCAGACTATCTGTGCTGCTTATTTTCTAAATCCAGCAATTCTTTGCTCACAGCAAACTAACAGGTAAGCTCCAGTGTTTACTCAGCTTACTCAGACAACAGGTCTGTGATACTGGTAGCATTGGGGGTTTTTTTCCCTTGTTTTAAAAAATGCCAGTACATCCTGACCATGCAAAGCTGGTGTGTGGGATCAAACCCATGGGAACTGTAGTTGTCTTTGCAGCAAACATCTAAGTGCTAATCTTAAAAAAAGTTCATCCGTACCCATCACACTGTCATGTTTTCCTCTGTGGCAACACACATTAAATAATAGGTCCTGTAACGTGTTGTCAACTATTTTTCACTAACAAGTTTTTCAGGAGCGTATAACCATTTATTTCTGCAGCTGGATGAACTGAGCCACAGGGCTGAGATGTTTGAGTCCACACACACAGAAAAAAACCAAAACAGAAAAAAACATTTCATGATAACAGAAACCAGACTTAGCTCTTTGTTTTAACTCTTAGTCATTAAGTCCATTACCGTATCCCTTTAATTATTTGTATTCATCATTTAAGCCTGTTAAAGAAGCTAAGCTGGATGTAGCACACTTCATTAAAACTGAGCTTCAGCATTCAGCTTCTTTCTATCTGGAAATTGCTATAATGAGACTCTTGTTGGCCAAACAGGAATGCAAATGTTCTCTAGGACAGAGCTAGTGGGTGAACTAAGAAATGTCCTTCTCATTAAAGCTCCAACCGTCTCACTTAGCATTTCAGGACATTGAAATTACTTAGGGGAAACTTCCTCCTGAAGAGTAGTCTGAGATTTATGATCACAAAATAGAAGCTGATGCCTTTACCGTGTTGAAAGGAGGTTGTGCAAATATTAGATGATTGTAAATCCAGCTTAAGAAAGTGTAAGACTTGTCAAGGCCAACTGTGGCAAGACATTACTCACTTATACAACCTAACTGCTCAGCATTCCTCTGAATGCTATAGCTACCTTGTCAACACAGGCAGTGTATGTTTTTGCTGGACACACAGAGAAAAGTCAACTTGAAAACCCAATAGAAATGAGGGCCATGATTTTTTCAGTAAAGACTTTTTTAGTTTTCTACATTTTGAACTTTTAGAAATAGGAAACAGTTATTTCCTAGAGATGTATGTTGCCCTCTTAGTCACATGCCACACTGGGACAATGTAAAACAAGCAAAATGCTTGCAACAGACAACTATAAAAACAATGCATACACTCTGTGCCATGAGCCAAAAAGATTGTTCTACGCAGCCATTCTGCCCTTACTCTAAAATAGATTACACAATTTGGTGCATCATGCAGACCTTTGTGTCTTGCTTTCAGATAAGGTTCTTACTGTGCTGCAAGAGCAGCACAGGTAAATGACCATTCTTAAAATAAAAGCTTATTTTATAACAACGTAATTGTGTTCTGGACATAATTTGGTTGTCCATTTACTCAGTGACAAAGGGTTCATCATCTTGTTCACTCGGAACATGCAACGCTGCTTGAGGAATAGGAAAACTGGATCTTAGTCCTTCCTCAGAGCCCAGGCCTACTGTGCAACTGGAGTAGTAGGCAAGCTCTGCTCAGCCAAGTACCAAAGTATGGCTGTTATAGTCAGGAAGAACATTTGACAAGTTTTTCTCTGATGAGCCAAAAATTCACCATTCTGATAGCATTGGCAGCAATTTAAAAGCTGGTCTTAGCTAGGATGCTAATACTCCAAATTCTGGACACACTGACATACAAATTTTTGTTAGATGCATAAAATGTTTCTTCAACAAGCACTTCCTCCCACACCTTTTTCTTTTTTTTTTTTTTTTTTTACAACTATGACCTGATGTTTCAGACAGCCATCAAAAGGGTTTCCATCTGTTCTTCATTCTTCATCTCCACATTTCTAGATACATCATGATCATCTTACTTGGAGTTCTTCTAAGTGATCTCTAATCTACTGTGTTTAAGCTCCCTTCCAAAACACAGTACCTTAGAGAGTTCCTTTCACCTTTGATTAATATGGATTCCAGCCCTATCAGTGGGAACAGAGTAGTAATCTATTCCAACAGCTGATTTTAGGGGGTTTATCTAGAACATATTTTATGTCATTACAATAACCCTGTATAACCTAAAATAACCTAAGACCTTTACTCTCTGCACGGTATGATCTGGGCATTCCTTGATGTTAGGACTCTCCATTTTCTTTGTTCTCCCACTTCAAGCAATGTTTAATGGAAAATTACAGCTAGTTTTCCTCTCAGCCCAAGTCCTTTACCAAAAAAAGTAAACATACTCCTTCTTTACCATTTTCCAAAGAACAAAGAACATTGGCAATACTCTCACAAAATCTCTTTTGCTTGTTATGTGCTTTGTCTTAGCTTTCACAGGTATTAGCAAAACAATAGCTTGAGTTATGACCCCACCTTCCAGTTAGTGAAAAAACACATTCAAAGGCCACTGTTTCCCTTACAGGCAATAATTGCACTAACATGCTACTCTGTGTATTTGCTAATTAAAATAAACTCCACTTACACTTTCACATCAACACACCGATTCTGAGTCAATTTTTAGAGAGCTCTCCTGGCTACATTTGCAGCTACTCCTGTTGATAAATTACTTCTTTGTATTAGAAAGAAGGTACACAGACAAGTATCTGCAAGATCAGCCTGCAGGCCTCTTGTTTTTATCAGCAGCAATATTTCATCAATGTTATTCAGCATTACTCAGCCTTACACAGGGCCTCTGCAATAGCTAAGTTTCCCTACTGGGTGTTAAATGTAATTTTTATGATCCACTACTTCTACAACAAGAAAGCCTCCCTCCATCAGCATCATCACACAGAGCACCTCCAGAGCCCTACTTTTAAGAGCTGATACTGATGCCTGGTACTTGAGCTGAGCTGCTGGCACAAGTATGAACATGATGCTGCCATTCATCTGCTTTACAGTGACTTAACTAACAGGATCTATCAGTGGGTTCCCAATCAGGCTGGTCATTTTAAGCTGAATCACTTCAGAAGGGTCAGACAGACCAAGAAAGCAAACTCACACAAAGAGGGCAGGACTAAGAAACACATCTTAAGCTGTACAGCAACAGTGCCCTGCAAAGGCAGTGTTCAATGATCTTCTGTGTAAAATTTTGGAAACTCTTTCCCCGTATTGAGTGTTATCTCTACCGTCATTTTCACTGTAAGAAAACTGGCAAAACACCAATAGCAGAGACACTGAATAGCCTGAATGTACTTCATGTCAGTGTCTCCTAAGAGGCAGAAGTTTACCTCAGCTTTAAAAAAGGAGAAGGGCAAACCAAATCCTTTTAGAAGAACCTACAGTTCAAGCACTACTTCTGAAAGCCTCACTAGCTTGTGGTGCAAGACAACCAGTATCATGACAATGCACTGACATTCATTTTCCTCAGTGATTAGTAGTGCATTTATGCCTCTGCAAGCTGGAGGCCGGATCATCCACAGTTCTGAAAGGAGATAGTAAAATGCAGATATTAGAATTCACTGAAGTATGTTGAATTATTTTCTTTTAATTTACCCTTTACAAAATGACACACTAAGACTGGTTTCACACAATAAAAAGGGTTTTAGGTAAACTTGCATCGTGGATATCTGAACCGCTCACTTCACAGTTTTCAAAATTACAAATTGCTTGCCCCGTCCCTATGACAGTAGATGGTCAGTGCTCTTGCATTCATGCTACTTTTTAGATTAAATCTACATAATGAAGCAAGTGTAAGTAACTGGTAAAGGGAGTAAAGCCTGAAAATGTTTCAGAGGATGGCTTGAAATCATCTGAGCATTCTTTGGAAGCTTCCAAAGTACTTCTCCATGCTATGTAAAACTGTAATTAGGAACTTCCTGCAGTCCCTGAAGTATGGTTTATGAGAGAAATGAGAAGATAATGGAAAAAGAGTCAGTAACTTTCTGGGGGGAAAAATACCATCTTGCACGAGAATTACATTAAGAGAAGAATACAATGGAAACAATGTAGAGTTGAAACATGTTTGGTAAGGCATGCTGAGCAAAAGACTGAGCAACATCCAGTCAAGACTAAGCTATTTCATCAGAGAGGAAATATTTACCAATAAGCTTGTTTTAAAAGAAAATACAGCAATTGGCAATATTTGATGAAGATAAGACAGACTTGAACAAGTATAACTAGACAAATTTCTGAGACCCTACAGGTGTGTCTGCTATCCACAAGAGTGTTTTAAATTCGGTAAAATAGACGTCTTAGCAGTTGTTTTGCTCAGACACTTGACGAGCCTATCATACAGGCTGAAAAGTGAGCAAGCTGGCTTACTTTGGCCACAACAGTCCCATGCAGCACTACAGGCTGGGGGAAGAGTGGCTGGAAAGCTGCCCAGCAGAAAAGAACCTGGAGGTGCTGGTAAACAGCAGCTGAACGTGAGCCAGTGTGTGTCCAGGAGGCCAAGAAGGCCACTCGCATCCTGGCCTGGATCAGGAACAGTGGGACCAGCAGGAGTAGGGAAGTGATTGTCCCCCTGTACTTGGCACTGATGAGGCCACACCTCGAGTGCTGTGTCCAGCTCTGGGCGCCCCGGTTCAGGAAGGAGAACTGAGGTGCTGGAGTGAAGCCAGAGAAGGGCAGTGAAGCTGGTGAAGCTCGTGTCCTGCACTGGCACTCAGCCAGACTCTCATGAGAGACTAGTTTTAGTCCTTCTACGTTTGTTGGCCTCCTCTTTGAGTGCCGACTTGCCTGTCCTGTTGTGATCATCCCCTGCACAGAAGACTGCCCTCTTATATCTCTGCCTGAGTGAATGTAAAGTGTCTGATAAACGAGCATAACTGCATCAGTGCGGTCACTTCACTGGAGTGTTTTAGCAGACATGAGGCTACACTCCAGCAGGCTGATTACAAAACCTCCAAGGCAATAGTAACTCAACTCTGATAGCCAGAACATTGCTGGAATTACAGTAGTATTTCATCTCTGAAAGGAGTTGTTCATTATCTTGCCCAATGATCTCATCTCAGGATCCATCATCCGCTTGTTCAGTTGTTTTTCTTTTTACTGCAGTATCTGGAGCTTACATCATGAACTGTTATAGAAAGGGCAGTCTTTACTGAGCCAAACTCACAGGGGCACATGAGTAAGATGCAAGAGTTAACTGAAGTTTAGTGAGAGTTACTTCAGTTTATCTAAGTGGGAAGGTAGCAAAAAAAGGCTGTTTAAGTGCAGAGCAGGCTCCCCTCGGCTACTGTTTGTACTCCCAAATGTGTGACAGCTGACCTAACTCAGGCATAAACTCAACCAGCCTCTCCTTAACCCCTTTCTCAGTTAAACTCTTCTACAAAATTGACTTGCAGGCATGAAACATCTGCCCCAAATAAGACATTCAGATAAGCACAGACAAACAGAACATCCTCCAGGAATAAGAACAGAAAGAGCAGAGCACAGAATTCTGAGGGTTACAAGTCAAGCTGGCAATAGGCACAAAGTTGGCATTTCTACTTCTGAAAAACTTCTCCTGCACCTCCTAACCAAACCACCCTCAGGTACTGAAGGTGTCATCACTGTCATCAAATAATGCTGGGGTTTAAATAGTTAAGTTGTACATTTGGGCTCATCATGAGCTGGGTAAAATATTTATTTTCTGTTCTCCAGTTACTAGAGTCACTTTACAACTGAAATTTATCAAAGTTTTGTTCCTTAGACTTTAGATATAGTAATTTTACCTCTACAAATACAACATAAGAAACCTAGATGAGGCCTGACAAAAGCAGCTTTGAGGTGTAAGTCCTTTTAAAAATGAAAACTGGTATTTTGCATTCTAACCACCATTTCTAGATTTTGAAATTGCACATTATTTTGAAATAGAAAAAATTACATTTAAGTGGGATCTCAAATCCCACTGAAACTCTACAGGCTAAATGCCAGCAGTGTTTAACACTAGAGAGTTATACTGTAGCAGTGTAATCTCTACATCAGTGGAACTGAATAGGTTTGCTTATAAAACACATGCAACTACACAGATGTCCTTTACTAAACAAAGTATTTAACCCTATTGCTATTACACAGAAGTTTGCATGCAAGGGAATCCAGCATACCAAACGTATTTAAATTTAATTCTACATGATGACCAATATTACTGAATATGTCAACTTCATTAACACTTCAAATTACCCATAGTGTAAGCAACAAATGATGCTGTGCAGTACAATACCTTAGTGCAACTGGAAGTGTTCAAACATCTTGTTAGAACTCCTGTTATAAGATGGTGTTCGCAATTTCGGATATCACTGAATTACATTTATAATTGTTATTGTCTAGCATCAACTTTTTCAGTTAAAAAAAAGCCAACCTACATTCCCCCTTTTGGCTTTTGTTTGGTTTGGGTTTTGGTTTTTTTGGGGGGTGGTTTTGGTTTTCTTTAGTTTGGTTGTTTTTCTGTGGTAGCAAACACATGAAAAAAAAGGGACAGGGAAAGGGCAAGCTACACACTCACAAAATACTATCAACTCTATGTAGTAAATGGAAGAAAACATGATTACTGTTTAATTCGAAGCAATCAGACATGCTACTAGAAAGTACAATGGAGAAATTGATTGCAGAGGAAAATAAATAAGAAAATTTCTTCAGACAGCAATGATTGCTAAATACCATTAACTGATGCTGTTCATTTCCTATAGATCACTGTGCAAAGGTGCTAAGGCTTAAACATACATATACTTAGGAAAAGGCTGCTGACACTCTTCCTTCCTAGCAGTCCAACTGACCTTAGTGCCCCACAACTTTTTTTTTTTTTGTAGTAAATTTAACCTGAGCCCTATTGCCACAATCAAGCACAGAGGACAGCAGCTTCAGCTCAGGCTTGAGTGTAAAACAGTACACTGGACTTCAGTGTAAAACAGTCACAAAGCACCCACAGGTTCCCTCCCATTTGCTCATACATAAAGGGCAGTAAGCCCTGGAAGGAAGGCAGCAGCAAATACCAGCTGATAAATTGTCATGTGTGTGCAAACCTTCACTAGCTCCTTTTCCTTAGAACTGAAGCTCTTTTCCATTATTCTGCAGTTCGAAGGGAAAGAGGCAAGAGCACCCACCCCAAAAAGCTATTTTTCATCGAGTTACACTTCTTTTCCCCTGTTTTTTTTGTCTAGTATTTTCTCATTTTGGATACTGAACAATCCTCTAAATTTTTGGAGGCACTGCAATATTTAATAGTGTCACTTATTTAAGACATCTGACTTCTCCAAAAAGCTTCTGCACTGGAGAAAAAATTTTGGCTGCGGGAAGAAACTTTGAACAAATAGCAAAACAAATTAGACATTTACAAACAGGAGAACTGAAGGCCACAGGAGCTATATAATCCTTCAGCTCTGAAGAAACCACCACTTGTTCTCAAACCTACAAAAGGTTCAGGCAGAACAGTAGCAGAACATGTTACTGTTGTTGTGGAGCCTATAATGCTTAATTAAGTTATTATTCCCATTTTCTATGTCAAAGAGGCTAAAGAAAGGCCCAGAGGTTCCTATCCAGGTATTAAATAGCACCGTGTCCTTAGGCAAATGGCTATTTAACAATCTTTCATCTTCCTCACTAGGACTGCTTAGACAGGACAGTCTTTAAGACAGATTCAATCAACTAAATTTTCAAGGTTATGGGATTAATATGAACCAAAATTCTTAAGACTTCTGTGTAATAAAGACAGTCTAGAGGGCTATTTCTCATTGAATATATGATTTTTTAATTGATTTGAGTCACAGACTGTCAAATAGGAAATGCCGACTTTTTAACCTTTGATTTGTCTGAATCATAGCAGGAAAAATAAATAGATGATAGAACTAGTAAGGAATTTGTCCTTTCAGTTTTACAAAGAAACAGTTTCCCACAAGAAAACTGATACTCTAATTATAAGCTTCTGAACAAGACAATCTTGTAAAGCTTTGTATCCACTGGTACTATAAATCAGAAGCTTCAAAGTTAATTCATTTAATTTTTTTTTCATCTGGAAGCTTTAATATTTCAACATGCTGTACTTTCAAATCAGAAACAACTTTGTTATTACAGCTATGTGGGAGGGTTATTGCTGCTTCAACCAGTAAGTTAGATTTTCCTCCTGGCTCCTGCCTCAGTGCTCGATGAGCAAGAAATCTGAAAAGTCAGAGATGATAACATCCATTTCCAAACGATGCAGACAGATATACTTCCTTTTTATTCCGTGGATGACACTGAAGCCATATCATATGTAAGGCTCAGACAACTTTACATCAAAGAGAGGGGGTTTGGTTTAGCTTCATTTCTTTTATTCTAAAAGAACTGGTAATTGGTCTGGGGTTTTTTTTCTTTTGTTTTTGCTTTTAAGTCTAATTCTTGGTAGCTGCTACCTCCAGGGTACATTTCCAAAACACTTCTTTTATTAGTACGAAGACTTCAGAAAACATCATTTTATACTCTTAATTTTCAGTAAATGACAGGCTAAAATATGTCCAAAATGCTTGTGATTGCGCTCCTGGCCCAGACAGGGCTTCATAGTGCCTCAGCCCCAACTTTTGCCTGCCATGAGCCTTTTAAACTCAAAAGTCAATTTTTGTTTTCCACCTGCCTCTTAGAGGCTCTCCCTACCTGTTCAGGCTTGGTGGTCACAGGACCTTCCTTGAAGACAGCCCCAGTTAACCCAGGCTTCTGAGGCAACATAGCACTGGTGCGAGGGGAAGTTGAAAGACAGCGAGCCAACCAAACAACACTCTGTTACAGCTTAAATAAAAGTTCTCTTATAAATAAAGCAAACAAGAACAGCTGCAAGCACCATGCTGACAAAGCAAGAACCTAGATAAATTGTACGACTTTAATCATAATGTGACATGGAGTGTTTTATCTTCACTTAAACAGGTGCTTAAATCCACTTAAGATCAGTTTAAACTGCATCAATTTAAAACAGATTTCAGCTGGTGCCATTAAATAGACACAAATTGTGTCTGTTTTCTTACAAAACAGCCTTTGCTTTGTATTAGTTTCTCCCACCTGGCTGGCACATGGCTACGCCACTGGAATACCAACTTACCTTTCAGTCTCAACTTTATACTTCTATCACTGTGTCACTATTTAGAGCTGTACAAGCAAACAAAATTGAGCACTTCAGCCAGAACAAAAGTAACTGCAGCATCTACCAGGCAGCAGAGACCAGGTCCAAAAGGGAAAGACACTGAACAAAGATTGAGGCGTTTCCTCCCTCTTCCACTGGGACCTCAAAGCCCTGCATCAATCTTTACAGCCACTTTTAGTCTTCCATCTGCCTGTCACAGACAGAATACTGCCCCCCCCCCCCATGCCAAAAAAAATCATGGCAAGGAAGCATTCAGTAAAAGGTCCAGCAAGAAGCATCATTTTCACTCTATGGCTGTGCAAACATCAGCCCTCCTACCTTAACTGCTGGGTGGACCAACTCCATGCCTTATTTGGCTGTCTGAGGGCCAGCTGGGCACTGGGATATCCTGGTGTCCCAAGCTACGTGGAGAACATGCTGGAGTGGAGCAGAACTTACACACTACAAGTATAGAAGACAGTAGCTCGAATGCACAGGGAAGCCATCATCAGGTGTGCTAGCAACTAGGTGGCAGTAAAAGTAGGTGAGCTGTCAAGTTAGTTTGTTAAATATTTAATTTGGTAACATGTAACAACAGTCAAGAGTTCTCCCTCAAGCTCAGTATCAACTGAAGTGTGGAATTGTGGCAGACAAAAAACCAAGTTCTGGTGATCTACAAGTGATATCTACAAGATATCTACAAGATACATCTACTGATATACCAGGAAGAAAAACTTATGCTTCCTTTCTTCACCAATATGTTAATATCACTGTGGAGGAGCAACTTGTCAGACACAGAGCTATAAGTCCCATTTCAGCCCTGTTTTATGAACTCCGTGTGCCTTAAAACAAACAACCACCACTACCAAAAAAACCCCAAAAAAACCCCCCCAAAGAATCCCCACCCAAAAAAACCTCTCCAAACAAAGAAGAACCCACAAGACCAAACTAAAAAACCCAACATCTCCCCCCCAAAAAAAAAAAAGAGAGAGTAAACTACCTATGCAACAAATCAATTATGCCACCCATAGAAGGCAAAGCCTCCCAAATATCCAGACAACTCACTGAGGAAGGTTTGACTACCCTCTCAAAGAGCATCCCATTCTGTAATTTCTCCATCTATGTCATATTCAGAGATTTACAGTTCAAACCCAAGCCACATCCCCAAAATCCCGAGTTCTGGACTAACCCAGGTAGCTTGTCGAAGGTGAGTCCAACACCATGTTCGCAAACTCTCCTGCGGGTTTATCAACACAGAAGAGACGTGCCCAAGACATATAAAAGTAATTCCAGGTGTTCTCACTGTTTCCTGAAACACCTTCTTTGTACTCTCCTCCCTTAGTAAAAAAGCTGCTTACCAAGTTACCTGTATTTTAACCTATCCTGAAACAGTGAAGTTATCATCATGTCAGTCACCAAGGGCGTGTAAACAGTGAAACCTTTCAGCGTCTGAAAATACAGCTGCCTGTTGTTTGCAACATTCTGTGTGCCCGCAGGGAACAGTGGAAGGGAAAGTGTATCTGTGAAGCAAATAATATGAAAGCTGTTGTGGAGGAGAGTGCTGCATTAATATCCTGGAAACCTGGCTCATGCTATCCCTGTAAGGTGAGGATGAGCCATGGGTTTTGATACACAAGATGAAAGGAAAAGTTGAGCAGGAGAGAATACTTTCAGTGTTACCAGAGAGAGACTTTCTTCCTATAATTCCACAGAAATGTAACAGCATGGTAAGGGCAAGGAGATTATTGTAAAGAAACTAACAAAGATTTCACAATATACTGAGCCAAAAATATTACATGACTGCCTTTTAGGGCACTTCTAGACACAGTACTTGAGCTGTTTACTGAGCAGTCCACAAGCAGCCTACTCAGATATTTGATTTTATCAGAGCAGGCCACCCACATATAAGTGCATAAGTGCCAGAAGAATCCCCCCCAAACAGTGCAACTTCTTACATAACCTGACCTTTAACAAACAAAACATCTTCTTTTCTATCACGTTCATACAGAAAGAAATCAAGTACAAAATTTCACGTCACTTCTAAATCATGGAAGGTAGACTGGAAAGATTTCTACATCACTAAGTCAACACGGGAATTTCTTCTGACATGTGTCAATAATCAAGCATTTCTTTTAGTTCTGAGTTTACGGAAGAATATCAAAATGTTTACATATTACATATGCACCTGATGGGTTTTAGTCTGGCAAGGGAGACCTGAGAGCCCCTGAGGAAGAATGGAAGGCCAAAGAAGTAGAGTTGCTCATTACAGGAGGTGCTGAACACCACCTGCCCACAATTTTTGCAACTGTGTGACCTGAAAATGTGTGTTTTGCTTATATTTCCCTCATGGCAGAGGCAGGATGAAAACCAACAGGAACTGTTTCATCCTTTTTTTCCCTAAACCTATGCTTTTTTCATAAAGAAAACACTTGTGAGCAAACTGTAAGGTTACAGAACAGGGAGAGCAGGGAGAAATAGAGCCTAAAGCAGCAAAAAGTAAGAAAAAAAAATGCAGTGAACATCAACCACCAGAGAACCACTACCACTTTTTAGAAACCATAGCCGGCACTGAGTGAACAATTTGATTTATACTTTCGACTTATTCCTCATGGGGGGGGCCTCCAGTTCCTCATGTCTCAAATCAAACACAGGTACCTAGGAGAGAACAAGCTCTTGACACAAAACGAGCGTATGATGCTTCTATACACAACACTGAAAGGAACTTACTCATCTAGAGACAGAAAGAGTGCAAAATAAACAGTTCTGCTGTAAAAGTATTCACAATGCCACGCTGTTCTCTCGCTTCTTACCGGTCAGCACAGTTCTCTACAGAAACAGCAGGGACTGTACTCAGCACTGGTGAGGCCACACCTGGAGTACTGTGTCCAGTTCTGGGCCCCTCAGTTCAGGAAGGATATTGAGGTGCTGGAGCAGGTCCAGAGGAGGGCAACAAGGCTGGTGAAGGGACTCGAGCACAAGTCCTATGAGGAGAGGCTGAGGGAGCTGGGGTTGTCCAGCCTAGAGGAGGCTCAGGGGAGACCTCCTCACTCTTTACAACTCCCTGAAAGGAGGTTGTAGCCAGGTGGGGGTTGGTCTCTTCTCCCAGACAACTATCAGCAAGACAAGAGGGCATGGTCTTAAGCTGTGCCAGGGGAGGTTTAGGTTAGAAATTAGAAAGAATTTCTTTACAGAGAGGGTGGTCAGACATTGGAATGGGTTGCCCAGGGAAGTAGTGGATTCTCCGTCCCTGGAGGTTTTTAAGATGAGACTGGATGTGGCACTCAGTGCCATGGTCTAGTAACCACGGTGGTAGTGGATCAAGGGTTGGACTTGATGATCTCAGAGGTCCCTTCCAACCCAGCTGATTCTATGATTCTATGAAATGCATAACAGTGGGATGTAAGCCCTTCCATCAGATACGGGAATGCCTATGGGACAAATGTGGTGAACTGGGTCATGGGGGAATTGAGCTCTGCTGTGGCCAGTGTTGTGTTAATGTAACACCTACAAAGGAAATCAGTCTTGATTTCTGTAAAAGGTGCAAGAAGACCAAAAGCTAACAGAGTAATTATCAGCCAGGATTCATTGCCTTCCCTTATACAATGATTCAGACGGCTACTATCAGAAGACAAGAAACTTATCTAAGGATTAAAAAAAAAATCACATTGCAAATAAGATCATATTCAGTATTAGACTAGAGGATGAACAGCCTTCTGTACAGTGAATTAGACAGCATTCTGCAACTGTGCCTCCAACCAAATTGGGCAACTGAAGATGCTGATCATTAGGTTATAAAAAAGTCTTGAGAGATGGGCAAATTGAGGTGTTCAGGTGCATACAGAAGCTAGGAGTCACTGTATAAAAGAGGTGGTTTTTATCAGCATAAGCCATCTGAGAGGGCAACAAAGTGAGGACATCTGTAAGCAACTTCTTTGTTAAGCACATCAAGGAGCCTTCGTGCACCACCCAGTACTCATCCATTTTTCACTACCTCAATACAAACATGCTACAAAAATGGGAAACACCATTTTTTCAGCGTACACCTTGATTGCTTTGAGGTTAAAGAAGATTATATCTAAACTATATAAAATCTTAAATCATTGTAAATAATCCAAAACGAAAAACCTAAATCCTCAAAAAACCTTCAAACCTCAAATGGTTTATTGCTTAAAGCATTAAATTATTTTTGTGATAGCTCAAGGATAACAGGCATTCAATGATGAACTCAATGTATATTCAGGGAAATGGAGCATGATCATGCAATGAGTATATTCTTTAACTATTTTCGAATATATTTATAAAAGCAATCAATTTCAAGTTGCAAAGATGCTATGAAGTAGAAGGTCTTAGAAAGCCATGAAAAATGCTGTCACTACTCACTTTTACATTTCACTTGATTTACTCATCTGTCTCCATGATTTCACATAGTAGCTTTTCAAAAACTCATCCTACAACCATATTTGAATTGTAGAGGAACAAGGTAGGTGTAATAGCATATTGAGTAACAATTGAACTTTGTTTCCTGCATGAATGATATTTCCTTCAGCTATTACTTCACTATACCAAGTCTGAACTCTTTTTACCAAACAGCAAAGAAGTTCAGATCAAAGGTGGAGGAAGAAAGATGTTACAGTCTACAGCTTATTAGCAGACAGTGTGCAGTTGTGCAGTAGGAAGAATGGCAAACTGTAAGCTCAGTTATCTAGCTGGATATACAGTGATGACTGAGGAAAGCGTGTCTCCTTACATCCTACAGGTCGTTTCCAGGGCAGTTAACGTCTGGCTATATAATGCTGGCTCCCAATAAACATATCGTATTACTTTGCTCAGTTCTGCTCAGCAATTCCCTTTCAAAAAATAATCACCCAACCCCATCAAAACCTATTGCAGGTTTCTATTTTCTGTTTATACATGTCCCACACTACGTAATTCATTCAGATGGTTACTAAGCAATTTAGTATTGAGGTCAAACATAAGTTACAGGAGAAAAAAAAAATCTTACACTGAGAAAAACTGCTTTTTAATGCATACTTAACTTTTAACACAGCATGCACTTGGAAGCCACTAGAGAGTTAAAACTGCCCCAGACCTTGCCAGCTGCTCTATGTGCTTCTGAAATAACCTTGGGAAGGAGTTAGTAACAATCTGTGTCCCAGCTCCCAGAATGCCAAACACTCACACATTACAGCAACAGATGCTCGATTACGGCATTGCAGCTCTCTGTACCAGCACACTTTCATTTGCTCCCAGCCATCATCTCCAGCGACCTCCTACAGACCTCAGATCAAAAACAAAGAGGAGAAAACTGCATTCAGGTTCCCAGACAAAATGCAGCCTTTCCTCGTATAATGATATTACCTGACAAACTGAAAACAAAACCGTGCAGGCAGATTTCAACTACAGTTATAATATCACACACTTACAGTATGATTTTAGACAGGCTTACATTAGTAAAATTAGCATATAATAGTTAACCTGTCAGAAGTCTTTCCATCCCAAGAAACCAATACCAAGTTTTCCCAGTTACTAAATCATTGCAATACGAGATGTGACTTGCAATGCAAAACCAAGAAGCATATCCTGGTTGCTTGAACAGATCATAAGGTTTCTCCAGACACTGTGAAAAACGTGGCCCTTAACTTTAGCCTCCTTCCCAAGAATCTTTTAGGGAGTACAGTGCTATTTATCAATACTACAGACAGTGAGTGAAAATTTCTATTTCTGCAGGCCCTCTGTGCACTGACTGATACTGAAACTTTTTTTCCTGCAATATGATGGGATTTCAAAGTAAGATCTTCCCAAGCAGACAGAATAGTTTCCACAGCAGTTCCTTTTCACATAAATGTTTGCCAAAAAGGATGATATTCATGGGAAAATATTTTTTTTTTACGCTTAACTAGGAATGTTTCAAACAAGTTAATTCCTATAACAGTATGAAAATTATGAGAGAGCAAGCATGAGAATGAATGCAAACAAACCATATCTGTGAACTGACACTTGAAATGATGTATACATAACTGGTACAGAGAACTCAGATACTAATTAATAAAGGAACAGCAATGCTTGAATCTTTTGCCAGAACATGCATAAGACACTTAACCTAGAGCTGGTTATATAACACGAAATACCCTAGCCTTAAATCTCTTCTGTAACCTGCTCTTGCCTACACTAAAAAAAGGTATCAGTACCTGAAGGACACTGTGCATCATTTAATTTTCTTTGTTTCAGAATTGTGTCACTTGCAAGCAACCAGATCTGGAATTCAAGACAAAACCCAAGTCCCTGTACCCAGTATACAGGAGATTTCAATACACAACACATAGTGGTCAAACAATTTTGCATCAGCATAGTCAAAAAAAGCACTGAGCTTTAAAGTCCTCCCATGACATTTGCTGTGTCAGTCTGTAAGGGGAAGATGAAGGGTCGGAGGATGCAGTACAGGTGACCAGCAAATGGTGGGTGGCAGCCATCTCCAGCTCTTCACCTAATGAGCTCACCAGCCCAAAGTCCTTTAAACCATCTCCCATGGGGTTCACAGAGGTAACTTCTGACTTGTGGCTAAATTTTTTATGGGCCCTCTGGGTATCCAGGCAGAGGTCGTCTCTATGATGACTGTATCATGCATCCATTTCAGAAAGTTGGAACAACTGAAGACATATCATCTATTAACTCAGCCTCCTGACACACCTCTGACCATTTTTATTCATTGGTCCGACAGACAGTTCATGTAAGGGGACTTTGTGGCCTTTTGTGTCCTCTGTTCTCCTCTTCTGCTCTCTCCTAGCAAGTGTCATTAATAATCCTTCTCTGGATTTCACTTGGTCTGACCTCTGTTTAGGAAGGAGACTACAGTAAATCCTCCTGAAGTACCAGGGAAAAGTCTGGGTATTTTTCCAACAACTGGCTTATGCCTACACTAGAGAGAGCCTTCAGAGAGCTGCACGGGTAGAGCACATGAGAGAATCTGTGGGAATGTACAGCAGTCATCCTTTTGAAAGGAGTTTCTTAGTAGCCAGTTGCTACATTGAAGGAAATAAACCTTGCAGTCCCAGTTTAGGACAGGATGTGTGTACACACAGACAGAATTGGGTTTTGTCGGTCCACCAGGGTGTCAAGTGGCAGTGAAACTGGCACAAAATATTCTGCCCTATAAAACTCTCAAATCTTAAAGAAACCATAACAGTTGTTGCCAGGGAGCCAGCTTTCCTGGGAAAGCAAACAGATTTGATGTGCAAAGAGTCTCATGTTCCACTGAAAACAAACAGCTTAAAGGGTTAAAGTCAGCAGAAGACAGATGTGCTGCCTTTTCCCATCAGCCATCCATATCCTATATCAAGTCTGCTTGACACCACAGTGAGAACTGACTGAAAGTCAGCTGAGGCAGCCTGTGAATATCTTGTATGGCACAGGTTTGGAAATATTCATCCCTTCCCTCAACAGCTGTCACACTTCAGAAGCTCTTCAAGAAGTAACTTGGAATACAGAGGCAATTGAACAATGGAACCCTCAGATCATGCCCATAAATACTTCCTTTCCCCAGTGTTATTTTAGTTAAAGACAGATCATGCCACTTTTACGTATACTATTCAATCCACTTGCAGTAACTGCTCAGAAAATGTGTTATTAATGAATTAACTTTTCAAATGCTCATTTAGCCCCTAATTCTCCTGGCCTTCAGTGAGACACCCAGTTGTGATACAGCTCGGAGCCTGTATCTCACATGGACATAACTAACTGTCTCCCAGGTCTCTTCTGGGGAAGTTTGTGCACCCACGTATTACTTTCATATTTAAAAAGTTACCGTGGTAATACCTGCACTGCACTGCAGCCTGGAATTAAGCAGGCCTTGCCACTAGTCCTGTAGCTTTTCCCTGATTTTTTACTTCTTGGGTTAAATTCACAATCATAACATCCTGGTAACATAAAATTAACCTACACAGTACATCAAGGCTAAAATATCTTCCCATAAAGCACACACGCAAAAAAATTCACTGAGTAGCACATTTAAGGAGCAAAGAACTGTATGCAGAACTGTTGATTTTCCTGAGCACTCAACTAGTTGAATTCTATGCAAGAAATTTAAAATAAAGGGAAGTGGTTAACTAAGGACTGGGCCTAGGCTAAGCTTTCTTTGTGAATTTTACAGCCTCAGAATCAATCTAGTACTCAGATGCCAAACTCTTTTTATTAGCACAACTTCCCCAAACTAGAAATATGTTCCTGGGAGAGTATGTCACATTAAGCAGAAGACAGGTGTCATGTCTCATTTCTCAAGTTGGTTTTTTTTTTTTAGTATCTCAAAAGGCAGAGAGAGAGAGAGAAAGAGAGAGAGAGAAAGAGGAGAGAGGAGAAAGAGGAGAGAGAGAAAGAGAGAGAGAGAAAGAGAGAGAGAGAGAGAGAAAGAGAGAGAAGAGAGAGATGAGAAAGACGGAGAGAGAGAAGAGTGAAGAGAGAGAGAAAGAGAGAGAGAGAAAAGAGAGAGAGAGAAAGAGAGAGAGAGAAGAGAGAGAGTCTACTTGTAACCGTAACAGTCCTCTACATGTCGTGAAATCCATCACCCACAACCCCATGAATTCTAGAGCAACTGCTTGTGTTTGGTTTGTAAACACAAGCCCTGCTTATTTTCTCTCATTCAAAGTAGGCAGCTGCTCACATGCTCTGCACCAATGAACCCCAGCTCACTGTTTTCTTATTTATCCCGCTTCAGTTCCAGAAGAGGGCTGATGTGCAAGATACTAACCTTATCTTCTAAAGGAAGGCATGGAAATACAAACATGTTCCATAACAGCAGCTTGGAAAGAATTACTTGACAGAAGGAGTAAAAGCACCATCTGTCTTTGTTATCACACCTATTCCTTCAGACAAGCTGTGGCTACCTTGCCCCCAAAAGACTGAAAGATGCCTCCTCTGACATCTTCACCTGTGTCTGGCACAAGCTGCTCTAAAACAAATCATTTGGACATAATATGAAAATGCCTCTCAGTCACTAGTGACCTAAAGTGGATATGAGTAATACCAGGTCTAAAAAAGCTTGTTTTCTTTCCATCTTAATGTCATTCCATGTTTTACCTAGTGAGATGATTTAATGGTATATACTGCCTATGCATCATATGGATTAAGAAAAACAGCAGAGACATTTATCAATTTTCTCAGTGCCTTTTTTTTTCTAGATTACCAGCTCAAAACACACCTTATCTTCTGACTTTGCATCAAAAGCAATAAGTAGTTGAGAAAGCTAAAAGGATGATTCATTTCAGCCAACACCAGAAACCTCTATATCCATCATAAAACTTACAATATCACTGAAGCAAAAGACCAGTTAAATGGAAGTTATGCTAGAGATACACACCTTTACAGCCCATCTAGCACAGCTGTCACTATTGTATTTAATAAAAAACTAACACAATGGTTCTGCTTACTGGGGAATTTTATTATTATAAATTTCATTTGAATCATTCTTCAGCTCCTTTAATTGCCAATTCATTGCTAGCCAGGTCAAACTGATCCAGGCAGGTTTGGCAGAGATGGTTGAAATAAACTTCAACCTTTTCAGGTAACACCTTCCCTGACAGTCACCTGAGACAGAGACTTTTCAGAATCAACACTTCCATAGGAACTGGGGTGGAAAGGAATGGGTCCTCTTCTCCAAGGTTTAATTTCTGGGACTAAAAACTTCCCAAAAAACTGTCTAATGACTTGTGAAAACTAAGTAGCTGAAGGGTGCTTTTGACATGATACATATTGCAGGTGGCTACTAAAAAATGTTCCCAGATATTCAACTTTAGCATAGTAGATTAATACCAAAGGCAACAAGTTTTAAAATAATTTAGATAAAACTCTTCCCACACAATAAGTTTTCTCTGTAGCTGTCTGGCAGAGGTGGATGTCTTTGGTGCCAGCAACCTTACACATCTACACTGCTAGGAAGTTCAAAATCAATAGCTTAATTTTCCATATGGAAATTCAGGAACAAAACATGAGACCCCATTTTAGATTTTTCTTGTGGGTTTTCTTATTCCTGGTTTGGGAGTCTTGTACTGTTGCTAGTACAAAACCTTTACACTAAATAGATTCCAAAAAGAAAATATATCAAAGCCCAGATTTAAAGAAGCTTCAGTATTCCCAGTTTTGAAGAAAACTGCTCTACTTCATTTATGTGGAGCCCTAAAGGCAAAGCATGACCCCAGCAGAGTCACATTTCCACTCTGCAGAAAAAGGAGCAAGGATCCTTGACAGCCTCAGCTACCTAAGTGAAAAGAGGGCATCCTGCAGGCTTTAGAAATACATGGGCCAGCTGCAACAGCTGTGATCCAATTTCACTTTCAGTCTTATTTTATGGAACTATGAATATTTAATGTTGACTTTCAGAACATTAATCCAGATCACACCCTTTGAAACACAGTATGATGTTTTCTGCAGTTTGCTTTTGTGGACAACTTTTGCACAGTTCTATGCTTTCATCAGTTGCATGTTTCCTCCTGCCATCTGTGGCTCTGAAAACATCAGACCAGATACCTTGAAGGCAATTCATAACAGAATGAGGTGGCTGTAACAAAGAGAACACCAGTAAATGCACCCAGCTGGTTGCAGTTCTCTCGCATCTTACCCCTGCCTAATTTGCATTTTGTTCCACCTGTCTCATGTCATAAAGTCAACTTCCTTGCAAGCACACTTCCTGTTTATAATTTGAAGTCACTGCTGAAGTTGCTCACATTTAGGAATTAAATTTTTCTGAAGATATTGACTCCTGCTTATTTCAAAACAGAATTTTATGTGTCCTGAGTTTCAATCTTAAAAAAAATAAATGTTTATAAACCGTTTCACAAGGTTTTTCTTTGGAAATCGTGATAACATGGTTGTGTACACATAACTCTCCCGCTGTTTATAGCAAGGTTTGTGACAACTTTCTGCTGCTTTCCTGAGAAAAGTAAAGCTTATCCACTTCCCAAAAAAGTTCTAAGAAGTCACTAGACAGCTAAGTAGCTGTAGAGTGCTTTTGACATCATACTTTACCTAGCAGCTGGCTACTAAAAAATGTTCCCAAATATTCAGCTTTAACATAGGAATTTGATACCAAAGGCAACAACCTTTAAAATAACATTTCAAAGAGAGAGAGATGATGGAGTGTGTCCAGAGAAGGGCAACGAAGCTGGTGAAGAGTCTAGAGAGTAAGTCATATGAGGAGCAGCTAAGGCAACTGGAGTTGTTAAGTCTGGGGAAAAGGAGGCTCAGGGGAGAAGCCTTATCACTATGTACAACTACCTGAAAGGAGGTTTTGGAAAGGTGGGGGTCAGTCTCTTCTCCCAGGGAACTAGTGACAGGACAAGAGGACATAGACTCAAGCTGTGCCAGGGGAGGTTCAGATTGGACATCAGTTAGAATTTTTTCACTGAAAGAGTGGTCAGGTATTGGAATGGACTGCCCAGGGAGGTGGTGGAGTCACCATCCCTGGAGGTGTTCAAGAAACAACTGAATATGGCACTTAGTGCTATGGTTTAATTGACAAGGTGGTATTCAGTTTAAGGTTGGATTCATTGATCCTGGAAGTCTTTTTCAGTCTTAATATTTTTATGAAGTTGTAAAATGAACTAAGAGAAAGAGATAATTGTGTGCCAATGCTGCCAGAGCACCTTAAATTGAACCTTGCCTTAGTTGGATACTGTACCACATTATATTAATTACAAATTCTCTGCCAAAGCAGAGCTCATAGCAAGAGGTATGAATGTATAAATTGACAACCCTATGCTGTGTTCTGTGAAGGTAAGGGCTTTGTTTTTCCAAGCTAAGAAACAGCTCCAACCCTCAGACACTAGAATTCTGATGAATATCTTGGTCCCTGGCAGAAAGCATATTAAATTCTTTACTTACACTTGTTTATTACATTTATTTACCAAGTCTGTTAAAAATATACTAGAGCCAAACCTTAACCTTCACCCCACCTCACTCAGAGTAGCATCAAAGATGTGAAAGTATCACCTTTCATTACATCTGTCCTTCTCAGTTCTTTAAAATACCCACACAGACCCCTAACTTGCACTTGACATTATAGACAGTATTCATCTTTCATGCAGTAGGCACACAATTGCAAACCCTTAAAAACATTAATTGCTCTGCCCATACTGTTCTCAAAACCAGTCAGAACAGAAGGAAAACTATCTGTAGGATATGAAAACATCACTGTTATATTAGCCCAATAATAGTGGTACAGAGCAGCTGAGAGTCAGAATAGTCTCTATTTGAGGTTAATAGAATTGCAATGTATTTTAAATTCAACTCCACAGTGAACTTGTGTATACTTGTTGCTTCTGTAAGCCACTGAACTAAGGTTCCTCAATTCATGCACTGCAGGACAAAAATCACTGTTAGAACACACAATCTTTGGCTAGCACTCATAAAGAAACAACAATTTTAAGTATCTCTAATACCTACGCACTTTGCAAATTAAGCAAAAGAACCCATCAATGCTAATTTTATACCTGGAATTAAAACCTACTGATACTTTGAGTTCAGCAAGTTGCAATCCAGCATTTTAACTCCACTAGGGGAATTTTCAGGTGAAAAGGCATCAACTCCACAGCAGGATTTGCTGGTATGGTTACATTCTTACCACAGATGCAAATCAAGTGATTGCAAGAGGAGTTTATACTTACAAAGCACAACACTGCTGCAATATTGCACTGTACTCTGCTTGCTTACAGTCTGCCCATTCACCCTCTTAGTTTATTGAACTTCCCAAACCTAGTTTTCTTCCCTTGAAATCATTGTATGTGAAGTCACTTTCCCAAGTTGCTCCATGTTTCACTGCATCTATTCACAGAAGGATGCCTGAAGCACAGGTCTTACACTTCCACAAAGTTGCAAACCCTCAGAGGGATGGGGTCTCCTGGAAAGGTTTCTGCCAGTGCTGAGGCTATCAGCACTTGGTTTTTAACATTAGTCTGTTCCAAAACAGCACAGCTCAGACTTTTATGTCCAAGAAAGCTATTTTACAGGATTTTTTCCTTCTCCCTCCAATGTGTACGTAGTTAGACTTCTCAACTATAGGGCACGTGGTTTTACAGTAAAGGATACAAGGAATAAAAGTAAAAGTAACCCAAAGCCCTGAAATAGTCTAGCTTTCCCCTCTGTAAAGTAAATTAATTTTATATGGGCTGCCTTAAGAGAAAGCTGAAAGAAACCTCTGAAGATCATCTGGTCCAATGCCCCTATTAAACCCAGGTCAGCTACAACAGACTGTCCAGGACCAGGTTCATATGGATTTTGGATAGCCCAAGAATGAATATTTCACAGCCCCTCTGAGCAGCCCCTGATTCTTCTTGACCGCTTTCACAGGAAAAAGATTTATCTTAAACCACATTTTCTTATTCTTCTGTCTGTGGCAATTGCCTTTTGCCCTTTCACTGTTGTAAGACTGAGAGCAATTTAGCTCTGTCACCTTTCGTTCCTGTGAATGATCAAATTTCCTTCTACTTAGAGGAGTTCCCATAAAACCTAAGTTTAACTGGCTAAACAAAAACCAGTGACTCTGAAATTTGAAGTCAAGCTTGGTAAGGAAGCTTGTAGATTAAAGCCCCATCTGAATAAAACAGTAATATTCTTACACAACTTTTCTTTTTGCTCAGGGTGACAGAAATGTATGCCTGTTTTATTTCTTGCCATCACATAACATAGTTCCTTCTTAACAGGCTTACTGGTCCGTAAAAGCAAGAATTAATTTTCTACGTAAGTGAAAGTCTCACAACCCCAAACTCTGCCTGGAGAGAGATGAGTAGCAGGCTACCCTGAACTGTACTGTAGGGCATAAACCCCATCTTTCAGATGCAGACAAAGACAACATGAAGCTGAATGACCAGCTGTAAAGCATCATTGCACAATCTTATGTCTTAAGTTAATCAGAGCTGGTGATGACCCTCCCTAGTCTCCAACAAGCTGTTTTTTCCTCAGCTTTGATGAGGATTCAGTGCTACTCATGCTATAGTGTATTGAGGCACTGTGATTACAGTCTAGGAAGCAAAAGACCTTGCAAGTTCCCTAAAAACTACACTGCCTTCTAAGTGCTTATCTTCCACTTCCCAACAGCACAGCTCCTCCCCTCCTGGGGTATGGTCGGTTTAAAAACAAATAGGTAAATACTCTAAGAATAAAACTTTAAGAAAAAAATTTGTTAGCTCTTTTTGACCATGGTCAACTGTGAGCAAGCTACAGAGATGGGAAGGATATTTAAGGCGTTCAAGATCAGATCACTCAAGCTGTGCAAGTTTGAGCTCAGACAGTCTTTGCAGGGGGAATAAGCAGCACTTCCAGCCTCTTTTCAAGAGCTGCACAACTGACTCATTTGATATGAAGGTGAAGGGAATCCAGGATTGCTAAAAACAGACACAGACTGAGCAGCAGGTATGAAAATAAAATAGCCTGAAGCTCCAAAATTCGGATTTAGCCTTAAAACAAGCCTGAGCTTAGTGAATTCATAGGGGAGAGCAGTCTGCCTCACTGGCTATCCAGGCAACATAGAAATGGACTTCACTTTCAAACTCTCTTGCAGTATAAAGAAGTTTTGGTTCTGGCCATAGGTAGGGCCATAAGAGAAAAAGAAAATGACAGAAATATACATGGAGCTGAAATATTTTTTTTAGGGCTTTGGCCCAGCTTTCTTTTCAACTCTTTTCTTCTGTTGGAAGCTCACTCCAAACAGGTTTTTGATTTTGATACCTAGGCAAATTCCAATTTCTGACTAGTCATGTTCAACTGTGTGGCTAACACTTCAGGATTAGTACCACAGGATTTACCAAAAACTTGAATTTGGATAGTCTGGAGTTTGACTTACTAGTAAAACTAACCAGTGCTCTGATCTGGAGACAGGGAAAACTGTGTGTTCAACTAGCAACTCCTCTGTTCTACTGCTAAATCCAAACCCTTCCCTCAAAAAAGAGAGTAAAAAAAATAGACTACAACGGACATATTCCAACAGTTTAAGGTATGCTCATATTCAGCAAGTCCAGAAATGTTACCATATCACTAAAAAGAAAAAAGAATTATAAGGGACTTAGTACAGAGAGAAGCATGAGATAACATAAGAAACATTATTTTTCAACCATCAAATTAAATGGCAAGACTAAAACACCCACACCATCATCTCATGCTACCTGCAGGTAAATCTGCACAAATTCCCACACCCTGAGCATTTAAAACTAGACTGAGTAAGCTAAAGAAAACTTTGTCCAGTGAAGGGAAGGACATGATAGGATGAAAGGATTAAATATAAACCATCTAATTATATTAGGGTTTTCTTGCAGATATTATGACTGTGTAGGACAGGTAGCTACTTAAATAAATAAGCTCAGTCTTGAGATTTATTAAATGAACTGTTTTCTACCTTATGTATGCTAATGTTGTCCAGAAAGTTTTTTCTATTTTAGGCATCATTAGCAACTTCTGACAAACTTCCTTCTCTCTACTCTTTTGAGCTTGGTTTCTGCTTCCCTCTGAGATAATTGGTAAGCTGTACTGAAGGGAACATTTCTTTGTCTATTTTCACATATTCTAAGAAAACATTTCTCCTCTGATCACACCATTCAATATTTTTCATACTTCTTGAATTTGGCACCTGTAATACCAAAATTGGATGATATTTTTTTCGGCAAATCTAGAATATTAAGACTACATTCGCTTGAATACAGAGCAAATACAGCCTACAGGACCTACCTGCTTTAAAGTTCTGCCTTTTGCCTGAACATTTACCCTGTATCTGACTCAGAAAAAATGGATATTTACACAAACCTCAGAGCAGTAACCAGCCAGCCAGCACTCAGAAAATAAGGTGATGAAAGACAATTATGTAACTAAGTCAGAAGGATGAATTGAACTCAGGTATTTGTGAAATTCATTACTGGAGGTTCTGCCTTTGCCTCAGGACAGCTTGAAGATTTCAAATTTAAAAGTAAAGCTATTTTTTAGATCACAGATTTATTTCCTTCTTGCCTACATTGTCCCTCCTCTTTTAAGCAAGTAAGACCAGCTTTCATTTGTGAACAGTTGAGTGGAATAATGGAATGATCCCACATCTACTAGGATTTGAAGTGACCTCTATTCAGTCCAGACAGCCTTGTAATCAATAACACAATGCCCTGGGTCCTCACTTTTAGATTGTACTCATATGACTTTTGGAGTTAATAGAGCCATCAAAAGCATCAGTGTGAAGGAGCAGTCAGGTCCAACAAATTAAACTGAACAGGTAACTGGACAGAAACATGAGTACCACCAAGAATGATTGAATGAGAAGTTGGTGTCTGCTATTTGCTCAACAGCCAAGTCTCAGATTTCAGTGCCCCTGAAATGCAGGAAATGAAATCCGGATTGAGTCATATTTTGGACCTGCAGCCCAACACCAAAACAGCATGCCAGAGATCAAAGGTGAGAATAACCATGTGCACTTGACTGAAATGCAATTTACCTTTAACATCTCTGTTAAAAATGTTCAGATATTATTTAAGACTTTATAGAAAACCACCTTCCTTGAGCCAGACTCACATTTAAATAGTGGATTTTTAATTTTTTTTTTACCACATCCATGCCATTTATGTCTGATAACCATGATGATCACACACTATTAAACTGAAACTCCTTCAGACTAAAACAGTCTGAATGCTTCAAAACAGATGACGTCTGCAATTCATTTGTCCATGTCCTGCACCCCAAAACAGACAAGTGAAGCAATTACCACATTGCTGATAATCTTGCAAGCCTATTTTTTTCCTCCTGCCACCCACTTCCATTACAAGAATTATATTCTACCTTTAGGTGCATAAAATAATTTTAAACTGCTAATTTGCTAAAGCTTTAGCTGTGCAGTTCACTTTATCAGCTTAATAACCCTGGTTCTGGAATTCTGGTGTAGCAGAGAGCTCAGTTTTCTAAGAGTCTCATTCACTGCACAGGATGAGTTACAGAGCATCTGAAGTAGTCTATCATTTTGCCCTGAGGGCAACCACTCAGCTCTGTCTCCACTACAAGAAATACTGATTGTCACACATACAAAACCTCAAGGGATCTGGCTTCTCTTGCTGCTTTGTGTCAAACTTTATCACTAATAGAAATGTCAGTTTAGCAGACAGTTCATGGGCTGCCTCAGGTTCCACCATGACACAAGTTCTCCTGGGCTATATTTCTTGGGGTATGAATTTGGAGGGTTCCTTTCCCCTCTTTGCTGGAGAGGCTGCTTTCCCTCAAAGAGCCCTTCTGTAACCTCCCAGGTTTGATCTATCCAAGCAGCAAACAGAGCCCATGGAGAGGCAGTTTGCCCCTCTCCAGTCCTGCTTCTGCCTGGATCCAATTTAATTGCTACTAGGGGTTGCTGTACTGCACACCCTAATTGCCTCTTCTTCTATTGCTCCCTGGAGTAGCTGGAAGACAAAAATACCCTGGTCTCCATTCTTCACATTCACTTCCAACCCTAAAACATTTGCCACAGCTTGCTGTCCAGACATCATCCCCGAGGCACTTCCCAAACCTCCTCTTTTTTTTCTGATCCTTGTCCAAATGTCTCAAATCTCCACGTTATTTCTCCTAAGACTTTGATCTGCTTTTGACCCAGCGGAAACAATGGTGGGAAAACAAGATACACTGAAAAGCTGCATCTATCACTGAAACATTCTGTGAAAGTCTAGTCATTTAAAACATGGAGAGACAGCTCAGCTAGAACTATCCCAAGACATGGTTTCCACACCCTATTTCCAGGGAACTTTTATGAATACAGCTACTCCACACTCCCTTCTTTTTAGAGGAGAAATTCAAAAGTATTGCCAGCACATGCTCATTCCAACCTTTTTCATAGCAAAAGACACAAGCCTTTTGTTCAGGCTTAGAAGGCACTTATTGCTTCTCTATGATGACAAAAACTTTATTAAGTTAGACTAAATGGAAAGATTTTCCTGGTATTAGCAGTAGACAGTTTTATATATCCATGTGAATTTGTGTTATTAAAAACAATCACAGAATTTTCATGCTAAGTATCCATTAAAGAGATACATTATTCTCAAGGAAAAAAGTTCCATTAAGAGTAAAAATTGAAAGCTAACTTGTTTTTGCTGGATTTTATTCTACCATCATGCTCCCATCTGTTTTTGCAGTCCTCCCTTATGTTATATAACTTTATTTTATTTTGTCATTAATTTATCTTTCATTTTTCCACTTTACATCTTACAGTAGTACATCATAAGCATAATTCCTGTTGAGAAGCTGCAATTCTTAATGGAAAATATGAAAATTTTAGTTAAACCTCAAGATATTTATTTTAGTTTAAAACAATAATTATTCTCTCTCAATTAAAAAAAAGGAAAACATCAATTATCATAACTTTTTTCTCCACATCACCTCTGAACTTCTTAAGCAGATGTCTTAAAAAGAGGCAATAATACAATTTAACAACAGTAAGTTGCCAGTAAGAAATACACTTCCATTGTTTCGAGTAGGAATAGCTTGTGGGAAAACAACAAGCTTTCAAATATGTGTCTGCAAAAACATGCAAATAGCTACAAGAGTTTGAAGGCCTTATAGGTGGTTTGTTACCCAGCTCAAATAAGCTTTGAAACTGATTTGGCTTTGTTCTCTAACTCTGATTTTCACAAGTTTCTGTAGAGAACAGCAACCACCAAAGTCTCCTATGCAAAACTGTTGCCTGTAGAAGGAAGTGCTAGAAGAGTGCAAAGAGTCATATCCTGAGTGCAAGGACAACATAACATGTTACTAGAAAACTCAACATCTTCTCACTTGCTTGAGACATTTGTTCTTGATGTCATTCTGACAGTCAAGCACACCACTTAAGAATGCTGTTTAAGAACTCCTGTTTAGACATTAAATTTTGTTAGTTGCATTTTAAAAGCATGTTTTCATCTCAAAGGAAACGTATGTGGTTTTGTTTGTTTGTTTTTCTTTCTTTCTTTGAGTGTTAAATGGATTTTAACAGGAAAAAAGGTAACTTCTGGCCTGATAAGGATAGAGACAATTCAGCCAACTCTGTTACTAGAAACTGTTGGTGTCCCACATTTCCAAACACAGTTTATCATGACAGTTTATCATGAAGCTTATCATGAAGTGTTCAATACTGTAGCATGACTTAGATCTCCGTTTTTTGGTGAAATCAACAGCAGACTGTGGTCAACTTGTAAAACTAATACTTGGCATCCTTAGAAAACAATTGTCTCCACTGGCTCAAGAAATCAGTTACTCTCTCTCAGTTCCCCACCTGTAAAGCAGGAATAACGTTTGTCTTCCTCATGAAGAGAAAACACAAGGGTAAGATGCAAGTTGAGCCACACTCCAGATGCAGACTACTGGTACACTCAAATACTGTACCTCATGAGTGATATAAGAACTTCTGAAAGCGTTTAATAGCTGCAAGCAAATCAACAGGACAAACTGGTTTTACCACACCTCAGACTCACTAGTTCTGGTGGGCTTTTATCCTTACTGACAGTACTAACAGTGACAGGAGCTCTGAAATCCCACTTCAATGTTCAAACTCTCGGGTTCTGAGCAGAGTTGACTTTGTCAGCCAAACTCAAGGACAAGACAGATTTACTTCTGGATAAGCTAGGAAAACAGAACCTGGGTTCTGCCACCTGGACAAACCTGTGGTTTGTCTCCATGCAAATATATCCTACGTAAATCCTACATAATATAGGGCAGTAAGACACAATTCCATAAGGCCTTTCAGGCAGATAGTGGCATGCCATTGCAGAAGTTTGCTATCCTCCTAAATGCATGTGATGGTGCTATATTGTTCAACCAGTTCAATGAAAGTAAGTATCAAGAGTTCAATCCCCTTGACACCAGGATCTTCATAGAAAGAAAGAAAACAAACTGGCAACATCTCTTACTTCCTTCTAGTTTCCTGGTCTTCTGCCATCCTTGTCAGCCATTTGTCTCCCTTCAGGAATTGTTGAATCAATACCCATATTACCCTCTGCCCTCTTTTTCTCCCTTAAAATGGTTCATTCTAACTACTGCCCATCTGCAGTCTTCAGCATCTTCCTAGACAAGCAGAGAACACACCAGTAGCTCACTGAATGCTTGTTCCCAAGCCATGTCAAGCTGAACAGACAGTGCCCTACTCAAAAACACAGCCCTGCATCCATCCCTCAGTGATGGACAGGCAATTCTGTCTCTACACATAAATACAAGTTTACAGTATCAAATTACTGCAATAGGTTACCTACCAAACATGCTAAGAGATCAGAGAGACAAAATATTTTAAGTGAAGGTATGGTTTTGGAGGAGTCAAAAGGGAAGTTATTCTCACAAGTTTCAATGCTATCAGCATTATTTCAGGGCCAGTACAAACCACCACATCAGGAAAACATCAAGCTTCACAACCCACGACACTTACTTACCCAGTCCTTGTGAGAAAGGGAAAGAAGCACAGCAGCAAGCCAATGCCACAAGTTACTTCTATTTGTACAACCCACCTTCTGCACAGGCTCCCCTATTTTTTCCTCTTGATGTTCTCTCCTGTCTCCTCAATCCTCTGCCCTTTCATGTCAAGAAAAGGATGAGGGAATAAGGAAGACATGAAAAAAGGCAGTCTTTTACTGCCATTTAGTCAACTTCCCTAGATGAGCATTTACCTTGAGTCTTTCCTCTAGGCTCAGATAAAAAGAACAAAGGTAAGTTACCTCTGCACAAATCTAGTTGCTCTGTAAGGAAATCCATTCATGGCTGCTGGCCTCTGCTGCTTCTTTTTTCTTACTGCACTGCCTTGGAAGAGCAGCATCTAAATTCACAGCTTTTCCTGACAGAGTTCACAATTATTAATGAATGACAACTTCCAGAGAATAATCTACTTTTTCTAGCATTTCAGGATCCACATGAATACCTCACCTGTAATATATAAATCAAGTAAGCATATAGCAAGAGGAGTCATGTAATTCCACTGCCCAAATCCTGATGGCACATTAAGTCTTTTCCACCTAGCAGATTTTTTGATTACTTGTCAAAATGGGTATTAAAAAAAATGTGGTTCTACTGTTTCTGCAAATGCAACTCTACAAAGCTGACAGGCAGGATGTCGAAACTTCTTCAAAAATTTTCATAGAAATCTCTTTTGGAATATGAGCTGTAATACTATACCCTCCATTGAATGGAATCTCATCATTTTTCCTATGATTCCTAAACAGTGTATACATGATCAGTAAAATAACCAAAGTAACCCTTTTGTCATACTACCCATTGAGTCAGTTTTAAAACAGATGGAAGAGGAGAGAAACTGTCAAAGTAAGGCACATTACAAGGCAACATAGAAGGAGAAGTTGTAGGGTCCAGAACCTAATAGAAGTGTAAGTCCATTTTTGAATGTAAAGCTTGGTCATTTCATATTTCATGCAAAGCAGTTTTCCCATTTCTAATTCTTACTATAAGACATATGCCATGGATCATTTAAAGCATACTTGCACTGGATGATTAAAGGGAAAAAGGCTTCCTCTAAGCTTTGGAACAAGAAATTAAACCCAGTGCTACACTGGTAAAAGAACAATTTTATTATGAGTCAAATCTCAGTCGTAATGCTGAATATGTACTATGAGAGCCACACATTTCATCTACAGAAAGAATGGGTTTGTTTTGTTCAAAAATTTTACAATGTTATTAGATATAGTAAGTAATTTAAGTCAACCACCAGAAAGAGCTGAATTGGTTATGATTCTTCATAGTTATTGTTCATTATCTGCAGTAGATTGTTTTTGTGATGTACAAGAACACTTCAGATACACAGTTCCACTCATAATCATATGGAAAATAATAAAATTGAAAAGAAAGGGTAGTTTGTACTTTCTCACGGTACTGTCAGCATTACCTGATGTCCAACAGAAGAGAATAATACTGTTCCAGCATTACTTTAGGAAAAAACAAAAGAGCAATACCATTTCAGATATATCCAGGAAAGTATTAAATCCTGAGAGGTGAACCACTTAGGAATTCTCAGGGGATTTCCAACAACACCCAATTGCAAACAGCCACACTCAGGAAATTAGCACCTTTCACCTGAACTTTTAGTATCATAGTGCACTTGGAAAATAATGTGCTTTATAAAACACGCATGAGACAGATTGCTCTCCAACATCTTCATTTCTTAAGGATTAGCTTCATTCATTCAAAGTAATAACTGTATTTCAAAGACTGGAAAACGAAGCTTTAGCACTCAGAAACTCATCCATTCATGAATTACTGCCCATCAGGATCATGAAGCTGATGGGGTGGTAAGCAAGGTAAAACAATGTTTTGTTGCACTCTTCATTTCAAGGTTAGTGAATAATTACATCACATGAATCCCAGTGCAAAATCAAAACCTGAGAGAGAAATGCAGGGTGCAGCACCTTCAGCCCTTCCCCCCGCCCCAATAAGCTTATTTATGTATCATCCCCAGAAATCTGAAAGCACAACCTACCTCCTGGGCACACACTCCAATTCAGACTCACTTAAAAACCCTTCATCTACTTGATTCTTTCATGTGCAAAAACTGACTTGGTTGTTCTGCAAGCTCCTTTCCCAAGAGAGAGAGTTGCCAGTCACTCTCAGACTCCAGTGTCCTTATAATATTCCCTTTTTTTTTCAACCTCCTATGGTTTAAGTGCCAGCAGATCAATAACTGGCTCCAAGTCTGGTGTCACTGGCAGATTTTTTTTTTAACCATGGGTCTGTCCACATGACACCAGGCCTGCTGGCAACAAATAGGGTACACCTGCCTCAAATGAATAAAAGACTCTTTGCACAGGTCTCAGAGGGCTCACAGAAAGAGCTGTAAACTCTACTTGAAGGGAGAAAACCAGACTCATTAAGAAGTCTGGGGACAGCACACCAATTTTGGAAGTGAGGTGTGCTAGGGAGGTCCTTCAGGAGGCCATCTCAGTGAAGGTAAGGGATGGAGATCCACTTGGCAGCAAAGACACAAGGGTTATTGATGGGTTAGAAAACACAGAAATGCCTGAGAATGGTCTTGGAGAAGCTGGACTCAATGATCTAGAAGGTCCTTCCCAACCTAAATGATTCTATGAACCAGCCTTAAAAATAACTCATAGTTTCTAATTACCAGTGTGAAGAAACCCACATCTCTACTGTCCACATTATAACTCTTCTATGAATAAACCCAGTATTTCATTTCAAGGGCTGTCTGTCCCCAGGTTTCTTCTGTGATAAATTCAATCTGTTTTTTAAAAGGAGCTGAGCATCTGAAGGTCTCTTTTCACAATATTGACACAGTGAAATGGGACCTTTGCTATTACAGTAGCACTCCTTGTAGCCCTACAGATGACGTGTCAGCATTTCCATTATCATAACCTCTATTTCTCAGAGGTTAATAACTGATGCATTACTCTGCAGCTACACAGAACAAGCCACAAAGCCTCCACCTGGGAGGAGTTCTGCAGGATACAGCTGGATCTTTCCCAATAAAAATTAATCTCTTTAGGCAAAACAAGTCTTGTAATATTACAATGTTAAGATAATTTTTGAAAGATCAAGGAAAATAAAGTTATCGGTTCGTAAATATTAACTTAACATGTGTAAAAAGGTGTGCTGAGTAAAACTGCATTTTTAGCTGTAGGTATGCTCCAAATTTCATTTTTGTCTTCAAAGTGTTTGGAACATTTTTTTTTTCCCCCATCTTTGAACTATGAAGAGAAAGGTTTCTAACTTCACAAAAATCCCACACTTGAACTTCATTCCAGCAGACCTCACAGTCCAAACCAATCAAATGTTACGGTTAATATGTAAAGATTTCAATTTAAAAGACTCATTGCAATTTAAAAAGTATCTCAAACTCTTAATCTAAAAATGTTCACTTGATTATAATGTTTTCTCACCAGTCTGTATGTTAGAGCTGAAGATCACATTCAGTTCCATTTACTTCCAGCACTTACAAAAGATTTACTACAGCTAGTGGTACTCTGGCTTTTGATGCACTCTTAAAAACATAATTAAAGACACTATTTCACATAGTGTTTTCTAGAACAAAACCTTTCACTCTTCAATCTACATTCTTTGCAATTCTGTGTGACCAAGTTTAAGTACGAAGGCCTTGGCCCCCAAAACATACTGATCACTTTCTGATAGGAGTATTGAATATATATTAACATATGGCAAAGAAACAGGGAGAATTCAAAGCTGCATTAATGAATGTGCCACTACATGCAAAGCAAATGACCTGTTCTGATGCTTTAACACAAAGGTCCCTCAAATTCCACGTGTCTATCAGAATATGTGCTTTTAGAGAGTGAATAAAGATTTATACTGGGGAAGTCAGAACTTTCACACAAGTGTTGAAGTAAACACACAACAATTGCACTTCACCTGAAAACAGTTCAGTCGTGATTCTGCTCTTATCATACCTGGGTGATTTGGTAACTCATTTTTCATGTAGGTGAAAGACTTTTTACAGAGACCCTTTGGCCACGTTGAGACTTTAAGGATGATTCCAGATGCCACAGGGTTTTGCTTCTTGCAATTTCCTCTTACTGATACGACCATTGCACAGGCATTAAGGAGATTTATGTGTAGCTAAATACCCACTACACTAAATTCATGCTTATCTGATACTTTATGCATTTGTAAAAACTTAAGAACTGATTATCAGGGAAAAAAAAAATAGTCCTCCCCCCATCGACTTGCTTACTGCTAGAAATATGTAACTGTAGGGTTACACCTGATCTCTTATTGCCACCCATGAAATGCACACGTGAAACAACTCAGAGCTCAGTGGAACTTGCAGTCTCTCGCTGGCCATCTTACATGTAACTTGACATTCTGCTTTGTGAAAAACAAGGTATCAAACAGTCGCCTTTCTATATGAGCTACTGACAATAGTTGCATTAAATCTTTCATAATTTAACTATGAAGTCAATTGTCCACTTACTGTAAAAAACACAATTAATAACTCAGATGTTTCTAGCTATGATATTAACGTAAATGTTTACATGTAAACATAAGGACAGCAATAAAGTCACAGAATCATTAAGGCTGGAAAATACCTCTAAGATCGTTGAGTCCAAGTGTTAACTTAGTTCCAGTGTGCTCACATCTAAACCGTGTCCCCTTGTGCCACATCCACATTCTTTGAACACTTCCAGGGATGGTGATTCCACCACTTCCCTGGGCAGCCTGTTCCAATGCCCTTTCAGTGAAGAAATTTTTCCTAGCATTCAATCTAAATCCCACCTAGTGCAACTTGAGGCCATTTCCTCTCATCCTGTCACTTTATTACCTGGGAGAAGTGACCGACTCCCTCACTGCTACAACCTCCTCTCAAGTCACTTGTAGCAAGCAGTGAGGTCTCCCTTAAAGCTCAGTTCTGGTTAGCCAGAGAAACTGAATTTTAAGAATGGTATAGAAATTATTGAATTCCAACTGAACAGGTTCAGCACCAGTGAAAAAGTAAACAGTAAAATCTCAAGTATTTAGGAAGCAGAGGTATTTAAAGACATTTTTGGGGTAACAGCTAGTCTTCTTCACTGTGTAAAATGATGGAAGGAAAGAGAAGTCATGGATCAGAAAAACCCTGAATGTTGTATTTCAGTAACAAGATGTGAGCCACAGCAGGAAAAGGGTGAGCTCATCTCTTACAGCACCAAATTTTTCCATCCAGCATGTGCCACTTGGATACATCATGTCAGATAAGATCGCAGCAGTGCAACATAACACTGTTATTTACCCACGCCTTCTTTACTCATCACAAATGAGTCATCCACTGCAAATCGCAACCAAAGAACTGATTATTTTCACCTCAGAGACACAAACATTGTTACTTCCAAAGAACAAAAGCTTAAGTAGGACCTTCAACTGATAGAACTGTTGCAAGGTCAGTCAGCATTTTCCCAGTTACCCGTGCTTCACTGCTATACAGTAGCCTTTTATGTATTTATTTAATGAAAATTCTGATTAATTAAAACATCCCAGGTAACTCTTTATTCTACTGTAAAAAGGAAATTAGGACACACCTTAGCAGACTTCCTGAACTGTTCATCAATACCAGAAATAACAATGTTATAGAAATATTATTGTTATTATTTCTTGTTTGACTACCTTTATCATACACACGTATTATTTCATTATACCTTCTTTTAGAAGTTCAACAACAAATGAGATTGAACATATAAAATACAGGTTCATTGTAAGCAGAGCAACCACAGAACTCTTCCCAAGGAGCCACACTCCTTGTCCTCCTCCAGCTCTACAACGTGAAATTGTCTTCAATTCCTCCATCGCCCTCAGCCCTGCCTGCTCACCCCATGGCACAGTGATGCCACCACAGCTCAGCTGAGGCATGATTATGAACTGCAGCTCTGAGGTTTACATTTGGGATGTACTGGTCTCCGAAAATTTACTGCAAAACCTGTTTTCCTTCTAACAAGAAACTACACGACTCGAAGGTTGGGATCTGCCACTGCATGTCATATTTCTTTAAATCTTTGATAACTTTCTCTTAATTGTGAAGCTAAAGAAATCTCTCAAAAATTCAACAAAAGGCAAGAGATGAGAAGAAACTTGTATTTCTATATTCTTTAGCAGGAAAAAAAAAATGATTGAACTTATTTGAGCTTAGTACTGGCACAGTACTAAGAGGCAAGAGGCATTTTTGTATAGTTTCCAAAACTCACACATCTTGGGGAACTTGGCACAACTCCTTTTAAAACAAGCCTTGCTCTCCAGTCACCTTCTACAGGAATGGGGTTCACTGCATCCTCACACTTCACTGAAGGTGTAGGAGCAAGCTGAGGCTGGGAAAAACCTGGCCAGAGCAAGTTTACAGAGGAAGCAGATTACAGAACGTTATGATCTATAGACCATAAACTGTAGGAAGCACCTTATGAGAATGCCTCTTTGGAGGCTTGTTCCAAAGCAAGTAAACTCCGTCATGATCAATAAGCCCTTGAAGCTGAGTCCAGACAATTCATACAGGGGGGAAAAAAAAACCTAAAACCTTTCAAAGAGAAGAATAGCCAACCAAGACAAAGAGTTAGAGGCTGCAGCTAAGTGAGTGCAGCCAAAGATAACATAAAAGGCTGCACTCAAGATACAGAAGTCTACTGAAGCATCTCAAAGTGCCATTGCTCCCCGTATACTGTACAAACCATTCTTTTTATTTTTCCTCTCCTTTATTATTTCTTGAGTCAAAGCCAGGTGCTCCCTGAACAGATCTCCAATTTCAGAACTGCTGCACTCAGATGAATAATAGATACCAGCTCTGAAAGGAAATAGTTTGAAATTTCAAATTTACTTTAGCACCACAGCAAAAGCCATAATCGTCCATTGTCTCCACAAGTGAATGCAGCCTGCTGCAAAGAAAAGGTATATGTTTCTCCCCAGGACAGAACAGGATTAGTGGAAATCTTTGCTTTGCACAGACCAGAAACCTTAACCTGGGTGCAGATCTGCATGTTTCCACAGATGGCATTTTCAAGGAAGGACTGTGACAGCAGCAGTTGTGGGAGTGAAGAGAAGATTACCTTCCTAGCTAGTGTTTATGCCATGTTCTCCCGCACAGATGTGAAAGTGTTGTTATTTTACCCCAGCTGGCAAATAAGTACCAGACAGATGCTTGCTCACTCCCCAAGCCTCCCCAGAGGGGTTTGAAGCCCTCTCGTCCTCCTTCCCCCAGCGTGGGGTGAACCAGGACAGAAAGCATTCAGAAAAGGCAGTCAGTTACTCTCCTTGTCTTACAGGTAGCGGACCTGAGACAGGTTTGGCACACAATTTGCTTTGGGTAGTGTGGTTGGTCAGTGGCAGGGCTGGCACTGTCACTAGACCACACAGTCTCAGAGTAAAGCTTTATATTCATTGACCACTGAATAATTTTCCTTTCCTGATCATGCAGAAAGAAAAGACCTTAGGTTTCAAATGCTCAATTTTCATGCAACACAATCTCTCCTAAGCAGTGAGAGTGTCAAATTAACTTATATCTCCTGAGCCTGTCCCATACACAATTATGCCAACAGAAAACCAATATACACAGAGCATTCCTGGGAACATACACAAGACACACTCTCCTTTTGCTACTCTTCCTGTCGGATACAAGCATGCCTCATTGGTGTTGTGTTTCAAACTGATTAAACTCCTTTATGAACAATGAAGCCCTTGAAGTGTATCCTAAACAACCTTTGGTGAGAACATGACAAGTTACTCCAAGCAGAAGGAATAGCCAAATAGGACAAAAAAGCTTACATAAATACTACAGTTGATCTTTCCAAAAGAACTTTCTAAAATACTAAATCTTGTAACAGAGAATTGAGCGAGTAACAAAAGTCAAAGTCAGTTTAACTGCTAGGTCATTTTCTACTTTGAAAGATGCACAAAGATTTTCCTTTATCAGAATCAGTCTTACAGATATAACCTCTGAGGAAAAAACCTTGGGCAAATATCCTTAGGTGTCAACATTTTAGCCTGCTTTCATTCCCAGATCTCTTAAGAAATGATTTATATTAGCAGAACAATACAAACTTGTCCTAGCAGGAACGTGAACTCTGTGACTGTTCCCTTCTAAAATGTATTCTTTTTCTCTTGTTCTCTTTGCAAATACCTTGAATTGCCAAAGTCATCTGACTCACCTGCCCCCAGCAGCGAGCAGGGCATGAGCCCTTCCCACAGATAACCCTTTCCCTTTTTGCAAGTCGTTCTGATCATGGTTCAGCTGAGATATTCACACAGGATCCATGGCTTCTGCAGGAGAAATTATGCACTTCCTTGGGGACTGCTCATTACAATAACAACTATAGCATTCATTTGGTCCAACATTAAATGTCACCACCCTCCCAAACTCAGTGCTTGCATTCAGCTTTAACAGCAAAACCAAGGATGAGCACACAATATCTGATTCTACAGGCTAGACATTCCTAACAGGCTTGAGACCAGCATCTGAGATACATACCTTAGTTTTGCAGAGATGAAGCTCAGGGTCTCAAATCACTGCTCCACACATAAACACATATCAGGTGTCACATACCTACAACATTAGGCATTTTGGAACTTCAAACTCTGGCTTTAGAAGCAGCACATCTTATTTTAAATGTTTTGAAAAACAAGAATTAAGGGAATATGTATGCCAATAACGCACTCCTCATGATCCAACTCCTTCCAGTTGCCTGCACAGGCTGTGCTGACCAGATGGATACTGGAGCTATGTTTTCGTAATCAGTTTAGGCCTGTGCTGAAGTAAAAGAGAAGGTCCCACCTTCAAATTTTAGCTCTTGAAGTGGTGCATCTGACCTAAGAATTTATCACTCCTGACCTTTGCTTTTTTTTTTTTCCCCCCCTTTACTTTTAACCACCATCAACTTCTCCCTCTGAAGTGCATTACTGCGCAAAAGCTGACAAGCTGCATGGCACTGAGCATCACCTCCTTTCTGGTTGGGAAACCACATTGCTGCCGGATGTTGGGAAAGAAAATCTAAGCATCTACCTGTCACACCTGAAGGCAAACACAGTGGATTCACTTGGGAAAATTTCTGTAAGATGGATAGAGGGGATTTTACAGAAAAGTCAGTTTTAACTTCAACCATGAAGCAGCTGCTACTGTCCAGAAACAAAAAGCATTTTCTAATTGGCATTTCAGATCAGGGGTCTGTAGTTTGAGAAGTAGCAATTTCAGTCTCCTGTTCTTCATCTTGCAGGATTTCTTGTCCTCTCCCCCTTTTCTCTTCACACTCATTTTTGGGTCAGAGACAATAAACTTATTTTGAACAGTACAGAAACCTTGTGCTGGCTCACCATAACATTTCTACATTGCCTAGTCTGCCTCAGTCCTGTTCCAGCACTGCACTACTGCATGTCACTCTATTGCTACAGTGTCTGGGGCATCAACAAGTTAACAGGACACAAAGATATAGTTGCCAACCCTGCCTAACAAATGTTGCATTCCTCAGAAACTTGGAGCACTTTTTTTTTGTTAGCTCACCTGAAAAGCCAATAACTGCCTCCAGGCCTATGGTTCAGGTCAAGTACTTGTCTCAGCTAGAGTCTTGGAGACATCTGAAGGGCACATGGGAAACACACAGCATTCAGGGGTGAGAGTGCTTGGACATCAAACAGATAAATCCACAGTAAACAAAACTCTGGCTCAGTCTGAACAAATAAATGCCTGAAATATCTCATCTCCAGATAAAGAAGGATGCGTCCATTTTTTTTTCCATCAAGACCTGAGTCTGCTCTGGTCTTCATATCTGTAGGTTCCCTCCTAGATCTAGCACAGAACAGTTTACATTCACTTTTCTCTGTGCCTATGCACCCCTTTTTCAAGAGCTCTATTCTGAAGCCCTATGAAGCATCCAAAACACAAGTAGGAGAGAAGGGGTTCAAGAGCCAATTAATTACTTACTGCTGACAGTGAGAGATTTTAGGTTCATTCACCATAGGAGTCAGCCAGACTTCTTCATTTGGCCCATGATCATACTACAAAATCAACTCTGAGCTGATGCCTTTTATAAATTACTGAGTAATTTCCATGGCTGAGGACTGAAACAGTCAAGTCCAGCCACTGAATAGGCAACTCTTACACCATGCTGGCCAACTGTTACACACCAAAATCCTTGCTTTCCTTCACTAGGATGGTACACTAGGATTGGCCTATCAGCCAAGTGCCTCTTTAGATGGCTGACAGTGGAAAGAGGTAATTATCCCAAGTGCCATTGTGCCACAGACTTCCACTGCCAAGCCCATCTGTGGCACCAAGTCTTAACTGCAGTGCCTGAAGTCAAATACCATCTTCAAGGGGCTTCAAGCAAAAACTCCAATACCAGAAGGAATGTAGCTGCTGAGTTCATCCTGCAACACAACTAGAGAAATGTAAATGTTGGATAAATTCTTTCCCTGTCGCTTGCACTGAAAATGAGATACAATGGATGTGTTTTAACAGAGTGCAATACAGCCCCGAAGAAAAAGTGTCATCTGAGTGCAACAGGTGCCAACATTCAAACTTCTCCAGCTTTGCTACATTAAAGATACCCTAGAGCACTCTATCAATTATTGTGCATTTGTCAACACAGGGCAATTGCTGTCACATGGTAGTGATAGATCAAAGTGCCAGTCCTTTGTTAATTTACCTTTGCTGCATTAAGCCTGCATGACTCAAGTGAAGCTCAAAGATATGAAATGATGAAATCCCACTAACAGAACGAAACCTGACAAATATTTAACTATTTCCCTTCTCTTGGAGAATTTTCCCTCAGACAAAAAAAATTCTTAGTGCAATTACACTTTTTTCAAATACAACCTCTACTTATTTGATGGTTATCTTCCACTAACATCTAAGTCTGCACTTTGGCCACATATAGCAAATAATGACTTGGTGGTCCTTTTCTCTGTCTACAAATTTGTAACTTCACTAAATATCAGTCTTGTGTATGTCATGTTGTTAAGAGATCAGTTGGAATGAAGAGCATACTGGTGCAGTTGTAAGTAGCGTAAGTTTTTATTACTTGACATGGCCATAAATAAGAAGTACAACAGATTTACTCAGAAATAGTTTTTAGCAATAAAACCACAAAAATTTTGCAACTAACTAAAGCAACATTATACTTATAATGAAGATGGAAAAGCTTTTGAGATGAGGTAATTCAGATAGCTGAAAAAAGTAAATTCCAACTATTGTTTATAGAATGCAGTAAATTCTATTTCAACACACACTTGGAGTTACTAAGGGAAGTTGTCACTTAAAGGACAAAAGTTAATAAGAATATTGCTGGTTTAGCCACAGGACAGGCTTGAGAGGTAGACCTGTCCAAACCCCACAGAGTTCAACAAGGCCAAGTGCAAGGGGCTGCACACGGCTCAGGGCAGTCCCAAGCACAAACACAGGCTGGGTAGAGAATGCACTGAGAGCAGCCCTGAGGAGAAGGACTTGGGGTGTTCATGGACAAGAAGCTCAACATAAGCTGCCAAATACGCTCACAGCCCAGAAAGCCAGCCATGGCCTGGGCTGCATCAAATGCAGCCCAACCAGCAGGTCAAGGGAAGTGATTCTTCCCCTCTTCTCTTCTGAGAACCCACCTGGAGTGCTGCATCCAGCTCTGGAGACTCCAACCTAAGAAAGATGTGGACCTGTTGGAGTGAGTCCAGAGGAGACCACAAAGATGATCAAAGGGCTGGAGCACCTCTCCTGCGGAGACAAGGCTGAGAGAGTTGGGGATATTCAGCCTGAAGAAGAAAAGGCTCTGGTGAGACCTGATAGCAGCTTTCAGTACCTAAAAGGAGCCTACAAGAAAGCTGGAGAGGAGCCTTTTGCAAGGCATGTAGTATAGGACAACAGGGAATGGTTTTAAACTGAGAGTAAGTTTAGATTAGATTTAAGGAACAAAATTCTTCATTTTCCAGAGGAGTTGTGGATGCCCCGTTCCTAGAAGCATTCAAGGCCAGGTGGGATGGGGCTCTGAGAAACCTGATCTAGTGGAAGGTGTCCCTGCCCATTGCAAGGGGGTTGAAAATAGATGATCTTTATGGTGTCTTCCAACCCAAACCATTGTATGATTCTATGAAACAGTATGAGAACACTGATGTTACTTGCTGTTCCTCAACTGCTTTTTAAAATGTGGCAATGATATAGCAGCTTTCTAACTCTCTCCTTGTAGAGGTGAATATTTATTAGATCACCTGACCATTCCAGTGGAAGCAGATATTCTGATGGAAAATCCATGTCTTCATACCTGCCATTACAAACACTTAAACCTCAGAAATTACCTTCAGTTCTAGGAGAGGAAAGGGAAGCACAAATATGTGTTTGGGTGCCTTGTTAGGGAAGGAAAGGGAAAAGTATTAATCAGCATTTCCTGGAATCAAGTGGGAACATTAAAGCCATGGGAATCTACAGTTATGACTCCATAGCTTACAGCTGAAGTTGCATTAGAACTGCAGATGACAGTACAGACTGGTGCATCTCTCTTGTTATACTATAGCATTCCACAGAAAATTTTCACTAGAAAGGCTGCTCAAAGCTTTTTTTTTTTTAATGTGGGAAAGCCATAATTGTACCTCAGACATCCCAGTCAAGCAGAACAAAACAGTAAAAAAAAAGAAAAACCAAAAACATTTGAAGTGTAGACTCTAGCTATGACCCTGTTAGGCATCAAATGTTTCTCATTTAATTTAACTAAAAACTTTCTCTGCTTACACATCTTATGAACTTGACTGACGGCAGAGGAGGTATTTTAAGTCCCTACTGCTAAGTTATTTGAGGAAACATTTGTAATTTAGCACATGAGCACACAGAAGGTACAAACTTAGCTATTAGTATATCAATAATATGTTTTTATTCTGAACTTTGAGGGTTTTTTTAACCTATTGGGAAAAACATTTTTATAGAACATGTATTTCCTTTCAAAGGAAATCTGCAACTTGAACATTTTGGTTCTATTCTAGAACCCTTTCCAGAGGCTAAGAACACCAACTAATGGGGCTAAGTTTCTGCTTTAAGACTGAAATGTTATTGTCTCTTGCAAAAATCTTGATGAATAGTATCCTGTTTACCAATTTTAAACAAAAAAATATCATTAAGATATAAACTACTTCCAGGAATATTCACATACAGTTATAAACAAGATAAAGCACATGGAAGGGTAGATAAGTCTGACCTGTCTGTTGAACATCAGCTGATCTTGGACTTCCTGTCCTTCCACTTCTTTTCCAAGGTTTGCCTTTTCAGCATGATCAGAAGCAGCTTCTACTGCAAATTGTACAGCTCTGGAAAATTTCCCGAGCTAATTGGGAGACTGAGAAAATTACTTGCCCAGCTTTTGAAGGGGCTAAAAGACTAGGGATGATTTGTGTTTGGCCACTGGCAAACAAGGGTATCACAGCAAGATGTGCCTGTAAACAGGGCACCACATACTCACCCGTTTCATGTCACCGAGTTATTGAGGCACTGGGTGCTGCTAAATCAGTAATAATCAAAAGCAGCAAATTCATGAATAGCACTGTTTCAACTACACAATAGGTGCTCAGCTAGACTAACTCTTCTTCTTGCCTCCAGGGGCCCCAACAGCAATCAAGTTGGGACTTCAGGGCTCTAACTCCTGAATAACAACAGCCATGAGACACAGTGAGATTGCACAATCCTTGGACTCCCCACAACAGTTTCTTAAGGTGCAGTGCCTGGCTGTGTAAAATTTTCACTTTGCTTAATTTCATTTCTGGTGGTATCCATGCTTTGGTTCCTATCAATCAGGGATCAAAACAGGGCCTCCCTGAAGCACCCAGCCCAACCAATTGCTTTAGATGTGAAAGTTTTACTTGCAAAAAACCAGTGAAACAGCTTTTCCACCCTCAGGAAATTCAGCAGCAAATGAGAAATTGGATTCTTTGTGTCACTCTACCATGCATTACCAAATAGTCAGGAAATCTTACTAATATGCAGTTCTACAACTGTTTTTTTTCTGATACTGCTGTTACTACTTTTACAATATATATTTAAGCTTTTCCACGTCTGCACTCAGTATACTTGTCACACAGCACCATCCCCCAAATCCTTGTTACATATCCTCAAAGCAGCACTGTTTACATTCACACTTACTATTTATCACACAGGGTCTGAAGAGTTTGCATATCTGCATCCAGCCCTCCTCCACAGCTTTCCATTTCTCACATTTATCTTTGAAAGAGCTAGAAGCAATTGCTGGAAAACCCTGATAATCCTATTCAGATAAGCCACATTGCTATTATCCAACATTGTTCACGTAAACCAGAACATGAAGCAACCAACCTATACAGATATCAATCTTTGTAATACAGCTTTTTAATACTTTATTTATTTTTTCTATCAGATGAAGGTTAATAGATGTATTTGGTGGCAGATAAATCACTCATTTACAGAAGGGTCCAAGGAACAGCCACACATCCAACAGTCTAGCAACACTTACTTAGAAACGCACTACAAGTCTTGAAAACTGGAATTTTTCATGCAGCTAAGTGGAGATTATCTGCTTTCTTTTCTTTCTTTTCTTCAAGGTTGCACTCAAGTTTCCTATATGGCGTGATCCACAGCTGTGCAAATGCTTAACTTGCATTCATGTTAACAGATGTTAAATATTTCAGCCTCTGAAAGCATGACCACAAAATGGAGAATTTCAGTGGCTACATTTGAATATGCACATTTGAAATATAGATCTCGATGAGCAGGCAAAGTATTTTCATTTCCTCCAACTTGTAGATTCATTGATTTCGAATCTGAAAGGAACAGATCTGATCATGCCACCCGACCTCCCAAATGCCAGCAATACACAGAGTATCTCCAGAAAAAATAGAATCACAGTTGTGCTCACTGCCTGGCTAATTCTTTTATATCCAGTCTCAAGCAAAGAGCAAACCTGGGTTGTGTATTGTGGAGTATCAGATTCTGCTGTGACCCAGAGAAACTTCACTGACCTTTAAAGTTTAACAAGTGTAACATCTCAGTTAAGCAATGCCATTTGCTGCGAAAACCTTAGGCTGTTTTTTAATGTATACAGTTATGTTCAGGAAAATGCAGTGGACACAGTCACGTGAAGCAATAAAGGAAGTGCAAATTACAGGCTTCTATGCACAGCTGAAGCATCTATGGCTTAAAAATTCACTGCTTCTTCACAAGATGGCTCTCTACAGACTTTGTACTTCTTCCTGTTCAACTGTTGTGCTTGGATGCTGTCTGCAAGTTTGCCATAGATAGTTGCTTATGGCACGAAAATAAATGTGTGATGTAGACTGATATAAATATTCTCTCAGATTTACTTCAGGAGAAGAAATTCCATGAGAGAAATAGATTGCTTGGGAACAAATGGTGATTGTCAGACCACAGCCAGGGTAGTATTACACAGACAACTGCAGCTAATTTTTTAGCCACCAGGCAGGAGGCAAATGCAGCATGAGGCTGTATTTCTCTCCTCCTATTTCCCATAACTACTTCTCTATACTTCAGCTTTCAGTCCCTTCCATTTGCCCTCCTTTTCACTTGACAAGATCATCACTTTAACTAGCTACCCTGTTGCTACTTCCTCCTTTTCTGAGAAGTGCAACCATTCCTTCTATATCTGTCTATAATTTGCCTAACCAGCAGTCAGTCACGTGGTTCTAGCAGCAAACATTCTCCACAACAGCAAAAAAAATTTAGGAAGCTACCCTGATACTAAGAGGCAGTGAACACAGCATTGCTTCTTGATGGTAAAGGGTGTCTCTTAACTGGTAGAGTTCTTTCTAATAGATGTTTTACAAGAGAAAAATTTTTAAATATGCACTTCTAAGGTTGTATGTACAATAGCTTGATACTAATACAAAGAATTAAAAGCCCTTTGACAGACCTACCAGATAAAGCACATCATCCATGCTGTGCTACATTCAGTAGTTGTACTGACACAATGTACAGACTCACTGAAGCCTGTCTGCAAATTTGATGTATGTCAGTGACAAGCTAATTAAAAACTTACTGTTAAAAAATAGTCAGCTTCAACTCTAGCTCTGGGAAGAATTTAAGTCATTCACCTAGCTCTTCACAACCTTGCCAGTGCATGCTAACTACATGAGTAAATGAAAAAAGCATGGTCTTTGCTTTGAGCTGGTCAAGCTCTGGTAATGTTTATAACAGGGTCAGTGCACACATTCAGCACTTACCGTGAGGCAAATTTGGTGAATAAAGAGTTCCACCCACTTTTGCTGGTTATGGAGTTAATTAAAACAGGGATATTTGACTGTGAAATAGAAAAAGGCTATTTGTGGAGTAGGGCGAAATTTTCTTCCCCGATTTAATTTAGAAACCGCAGTCATGGGTATGTGTGAGGCAGATGCTGTCCTATTCCACTACTGCAAACAACTAGTAATGGGCACTCTACACTTTGGGAGCACTTATGCAGCGTACAGATCACTGCTTCTGGCTAATTGGCTCTCTACTTACATAATTCTTCAGATAGATTTGTTGCCTTTTTATAAATTTTGTACTTATCTAAGAAAAATCTACACCAAAAAGCAACTCAAAATCTAATTAAGTAACTAGCATTACAAATCCAAGCGAACAAATCCAATTCCACTGTTCACTGACAAGTACCAGCTTGCTTTGCAGCACTTGATCACATGTCAAGAAATCACTTTCCAGTACAAAAGTTGAATGCCCATGTGTCCATTTTACAGCTGAGTTATCTGAGGCATCAAACAGCCTGAAAATACTTAAGATCCCAGAAGGAAGCAGGGTCAGGATAGAGCATTAGTAGATGACGAACAGTAGTCATTCTTCTGGCACAGTATCAGGGCTCACTAACTTGTGACAGTTGGTCTGTCTTACTGTCCCTTTTGAACTCCTGCTGCCCAACTGTTGATGTAACATTTTACAGAAAATATTTCCTCCTAAAGCTTAGCATCTCCTTATTTTCACATAACAGCCTACATTTGCAACATCTGCCTAAAAAAAACCTTCCAAGACAATGGCAGCCCAAACCAGCCCCACATTGCTGTTGTTTTACTTCACTCTAAGTACACTTACAAGGTTCTTTATACAGGGATTCTGGACTCATGACAGTTTTGCAGACCTCATATATTATGAATTTTATCAAATCTGATAGATTTCATGTCCAGATTGGGATGTTAACATGTGGTCCTTACATTTAGCATTTCCCAGCTCTTATCTTTACTAATCTAAACTAACCATTTCAACTGGCCATTCTAGAAGCTGACATGTTACTGTAAAATTGGAAGTCTACCCACAATGTCTCTCAATGTCCTGTCAGAGCACACTTATCCATGACCAGCATGCAGGAAAAAGTCAAAGGCAACAGTTCATTACTGACCACAAGCACTCAATCCACTGATAAGAAATGCTTGTCTGACTCAAACCTCATCCTGCTGCAGAAGCTTCTTGCATTTGATCTGAACACAAAATTCAAGCATGATACGAGAACAAAAGGGTAAAATCTCTGGAATTTGGCTGGAGTATCATATGTTTGGGAAAATTAGACATCAGTGCTGCTATCAGTTATGCAGGACTGTTGTGAGCACACAGGAAAATCATCTCCCATTGTGCCCTAATAACCAGAGCTCTTTCCAGTGGTCTGCAAGGCCCCAGTTAACCAGATGCCTTTTGGTTCTGGCTGCTTCCTCATCCCAGGTGCCTCTCTCCAACAATCCCTAAACTGCACAGGACCTATCCTCACCAGAGTTACCTGGCACCCAGGTGGCTGTGGACACGCATTCCAGCAGTGGCTAAAAGGTGGGATGCACTCCACCGCTTTGCCCGACCGGACAGCTTTACACCTCACAAACCCTCAGTGGAAAATTAAACCTAAGGTGAAAGGGGTGCAACAGCAGCACTGACTGCGGCTCATGCTCTGCTTGTCCCCGGGCAGTACCAAGAAATTAAAGCACTGCCACTCTCTGCTATCCCTGTCATCCTGCCCCATAGTTGCAGCAGCTGTGCTCATTTCAGCTCTAATTCCCTGCAGCTCCGGGTCTTGCCCAGGATCCCAAGCACAGGATCGACAGCCACAAACTTGACGACCACTGCCAGAGCAGAAATGCACACATTTCACTGAAACACCAGTGTCTCTAGTTTATCTTTGCAAATTCACCCCTCCATAAGAAAAAAAACCAGTCAATTAGATAAAAGCCCTGCATAGACAAGTTCAAGTTACATCTACTTCTCCAGAAACCTATGGGCATAAGCTATATGCACAATCTACAGGGTTGATAATTAGTAATCAGATTATAAAACAGAAATGAGAAGCTGATATTAATCCACAAAAGAGTTAATCTTGCAGTCAAAAGATGAAAGAAAGCCTAGCAAAAAAACTCTGGTAGCTTGTTAAAATGAATTACTCATCTAATGTTTGCCCTTTAAGTCATTCCAGACGTACTACAATATATCTGCTAGTGTTTTGGCCTCTAGATAACCTGCCTAGTAAATCAAAGCAAAACAGTGCATAATTAAAACCTAGTCTGGTTCAGATTATAGAATATACAATTTATTTTTACAAGTAAGAGGACAAACCCCATAATTCACTTGACATTTCACCACTCTCTTGAAATACAGTCTTTCCACTGGTGAAAATAAACTGCCTAGCAGCTGTGTTATATATTTTACCTAAATGTATATTTAGATCCATCATGTGTACAGACTAACAGATTTGTAGCAGTTTTAAGGGGCAGAGACAGTCCCTACTCAACTTTCACACAAACAAGCTGAGAAAACCTGATAGTAAATGGCATTTAGGTAAACAGAACAGCAGTAGAGACCAACAGGACACTTCATTAGTACCAACTGGTTGAAAAGCAGCCTTGACCTTGTTTGGATTCCTCCATTTCATCCTGTGTTTTCCAGACCCCTCTGTTTGGAATCAGTATGGTATTAACTGAGCAGATTTCAAAGTTAGCATCCAAATAAGCCCAACGCCACTGACCTTTGTAAACACAGGGTTTTGTACCAGGTGGGATTACCAGATAAAGTTGCTGATCTGTGGTCTCAAGAACACACCCCAACAATTTTCCTCTCAAACTCACAGAATTTCAGATAAATACCTAATATATCTGGCTCACTGTCTACTCCCCTGTGTGTTTGTTTCCCTGCTCCACCCATCCCATTTATACAGCATAAATGTTGAAGGCACACTGAATCATTCTGTGCAACCTTAACTAGAGTGCCAATCTCATCCATTATCCTATAGCTACATAATTAAGCCTGTGTACTTGATGGAAGGTGCAAGAGAAGTGGGAATAGTCTCTGCACATCCTTATCCCTTTTTTTGTGGCTCTCATCCCATCACAGCCAGAACAACTGCATTCTACTTTCCTCAGTCATAGGCAATGCTAATTTTGGCACACTTTGAAGGAGTAACACAACAGCTTCACCAGCTACAAGCATTGAGACAGTTTCTGCAAAAGAAAACAAAACCTTAATCCCAAGATATCCAGTCACCATCTTCATTACAACAGCCCCCAGCACTGCCTATTACTTGCTACTCCATGACTCAAGGGAAGTCTGTATTACAGTAGATGGAGAAGATATTTTCCTATTGTTACTGTGTTACAATATTTGTATTAACCTTGTCCCTCAATCCCAAGACAGCTCAGTTCACAGCCAGGGATCAGAGCCAGTCATATATCTTCCATCTTCCCTTTGACAAGGAGCTGCTGGAAAGATTTCAGCTGAAAATGAGCTCTTGCTTCAGGCTAAATTTTGTAGATTTTCTATATTGCTACCTCAAAGATCTCCTTACAAAGCAGGACTTCTGAGTTCTGACACTGTCAGTGCTCCTGACAAGTTTTATCACCCAAAATATAAGCTGAGAAGGGAATATTTATATCATCTGGTAAGACCAATAGTCCTTAGCAAAACTTACTCGCACTAAAGCACAGATCTGGGAATCACTAAACACCAGTAGCTCTGCTTTCTCAGTGAAGTTTTTATTGCAGACAGGAGAGAAAGGAACTTCTCTCCAGAATATGAAGTTATCTACACTATTTATGAGACTGTATGCATTGAAGAGAAGATATGTCTTCCACTTCTCCCTCAGGATTAACAATCTATGTGATGCTCATGCAGCCACAGGAAACTGAGAAGTAGAGACTGAAACACAAAGCAATCCCAGTTTGAGAATCAGCATCTTCTTGTGCAGTCAAGAGTGCATATACACATCAACAGGCACACAGACACTGGCTTCCCTTGATGTACTCTTTCTTAGAAGACTGATAGCACCAAACACTGTTGGTAACATTTAACTGCTTTTTACTAATCACCTTGCAGTGTAGAAAGGAAGATTGCTCCAAAGAGCCAGCCATCTCAAGAAAGAAGAGAAGAAAACCACAATGACTAATTGTCTGAAGTGCATTTATTCCAGTAGGCCAAACGGCTGTAAGAGATGAAATGGCAGTTTTTCATCCTTCACAGTGCAAGCTCTGATAACAAGGGAAGCTTTGTCAAGCAAATTATTATTACTCACAAGCCAAGGAATGGCTGAGACAACCCCAGAAAATCATACAAAGAAATGTACTCAGACAAGAAGAAAAACTTTGCCCCGTTAGTTCTGATTTGACACATAAACTATCTTTTTTGCCCTTTTGTACCATCACGTGTTAGTTACACTGATTCTGTTACCATCCACACCAGCATGTTTTCCATTCATGTGAGCATATCCATGGCTCATTTCAATCTCTACAGGAGAGGCTATCCCATGGGGGTGATCTGAATCACCTTCAGAGGAATGGTTAACCCTTGGGATCATGGGGCTGTCATGGTATCAGAGTGAGTGCTCCGAATATCATTTGTCCTGCCCAATGAATGCTGTCTAAATGGATTGTAAACACATAACATCCCAGGTACGATGGCTCCCTCCATAGGCAAGTAGGATAACCAGAACTCTCCCAGGCATAAGATGTCCCCCACATCTTAAAAGGTGAACCACTCGCCTGTGGTGTCTCTCAGCTTCAGGAAACTGGATTATTAGTTATCCACACGGTGCAAAAGGCAAAGCTGTATGACAGGCATCCTTGCTCATTTGGCTGTCCTCTCCAGTACTCAGAAACCCTAATTCAGCTGGGCTAGTATTAGCTCGTTTGTAAAGTAAAGGTACAGGACAAGGGTCCATGTCTTCCCTTATCTGAACCACTGACATTAAGGGAGTTCTGGATCGGGTTGCATTTCCCCCTTGAGAAATACTATGAGACTCATTTGCCTGGACATGCAAAGGCTTTGTGTGGCCTCCCGTCACAACTCCAGGCTACTCCTCCCAAGAATCATCTCCAAACTTAGTGAGCCTGAAAAATTCAAACCCTCAAGGGATCCCAAACTTTTACATAACTCTTGGCTGCGTTTTGTAATTTTTCCTGTCTAAGCAGATCTTAGAAACACAGTGAATACAAAGAATACTTATTCTTTGCTAAAGAGAAATCAATGGAAGAGAAAAGACTAATTTCCACCTCCAAGGACTGGAACAAAACGACTCAGCTTGAGTCTTCTGTCAAGTCTTCCTCTAAGGAATTTTAAAGGCAGAAGGTACCATGAGGGACTAGCATAATTCAACAGTTTGCCCTCCAGTACTAGAGAAAACTCTGTAAAGCATTTTTCATCTAAAAAAAAATAAATCCCTGGCTAACATGTTATGTGTTTCTCAACTTCAGGAGTCTGGATGATTAGTTATCCACACAGTGCAACAGGTAATGCCACATGAGAAGCGTCCCTGCTCCCTGACCCCCTTGCAGGCCACGCTAAAGTCGTTTGGGACAACTCACGTTTGGCTGTCCTCTGGTACTTGGAAACCTTAATTCAGGTGACTTAGCATTTCTTTTGCACAAACCACCAAGAAGACCTCTCATAGAGGAGAAAACAGGTTCTTCAGACAAATTATTTATTACTATGTTTAAGATAGTATTTTTTTTAGTCTCAGTTCAACAACCTTTAGGCTTTTACTGACACTCTCTAATGCACTAGCCTGGAAGCTCTTGTGTTCACTGAAGTGATGCTTTCTCTGTGCTAGTAATGAAAATAAACTATGATGCTACTGTGAATCACCGTCTGTCCTTAGGAACTTAAAATGTTTCTGCACAGATTAGGAGCAGCAAAGAAGACCAGCTGTAGAGCACATCAAGATTGATCCATGTGAGAAAGCAGTGTCTGAGAATGAACCAAGTGTTCTATGGCTAGCACTGAGGTTTTACAGCAGCAGATAGGTTGTTCAATATTGTAGGAACACGAAACAGTTCACGAGGAGGGATGGTCTAGAGAAAGTCCTGAGCAGATTCCTGCAGTCACTTATGAGAAAAGGAGTTCAGTTCCTGCAAAGCACACAAACTGCTGGCAGCAGTAAGCAATGCAGTCGGGTGAGAGTCTAAATGCAATTTTAAAAGCTCTTAATGACAGAACATTCTCTACAGAAATTTTCATCTATTCTGCAGCATATTTCCCTATGCTGGGTACTGTTCTTACTGCTTTTAGAAGCACTTGTGTTGACCTGATTCAGACCTTTACTAAACAACTGCCATAAGGCCACAACTGTCCTTGGTGCCATGGTTGAAGCCCAAATGGTAGCTAAGCAGACACTCACTCACTTCCCCACCGATGGAATGGGGAAGAGAAATGGAAGAGTAAAAGTGAGAAAAATCATGGGTTGAGATAAAGATGGTTTAATAGGTAAAGCAAAAGCCACACACACAATCAAAGCAAAACAAGGAATTCATTCACTACTTCCCATGGGCTGGCAGCTGTTCAGCCATCCCCAGAAAAGCTGGGCTTCATCACATGTAATGGTGACTTGGGAAGACAAATGCCATAACTCCTAACAGCCCCTCCTTCCTTTGTCTTCTCTGAGCTTTATATACTGAGCATGACACCATATGACCTGGAATATCCCTTGGGTCAGTTGGGGTCAGCTGTCCCAGCTGTGTCCCCTTCCAACTCCTCATGCACCCCCAGCCTCCTTGCTGACAGGGTGGTACAAGAAGCAGAAAAGGCCTTGACACTGTGCAAGCCCTGCTCAGCAGTAACTAAAACATCTCCGTATTATCAATGGTGTTTTCAGCACAAATCCAAAACACAGCCCCATACCAGCTACTGTGAAAAATGTTAACTCTACCCCAGCCAAAACCAGCACACGTGGAGAAGGCAGCCCATGCATTTCAAAGAAACTAAAGCCCTTAACTAGCCATGCACAAAAACTAATTATGACATAGTACAGTCAAGAGATACAAAGGCGAGCCTTAGTTGAGCTGAACAGAGCACCTAGGACAGGTGAGGTACAACAAACTCAGAATTCAGCACAGTCTGTTTTATCCAGCTTGCCCTCACTAAGTAGCTTGGATGTGTCTGTGGTACAAAACCCTTTACAGCATGGACGCTGCGGACAAATATCAGCCTGAAACTGAAATCCACATTCTGCCACCTGACTGACATAAGGCAAAACCCAAAGAAAGTGGCAAAACCCTGCAGTGAGGGTTGGCATAGCTTCCTGTCTTTTTCTTCTGCTCACAAGTCTCACAGGAGTTACTGTCTGATGGGCAGAATAAGGTGCAAGAGTGGCTCGCTGCATCCTGCAGACGCAGCCTTTCCCCTTGCAGTGGAAAATTCCACTCTGGGACTCAGCTGCTCATTAAGGGAAACTACCCAGTTATTTCACCCTCCCAGGTGTGGAGATGCAGTGGCTCTCCGGGACACCGTGCATGGCAGCCATTTCCAGGAAACAAAAGACCAACTGATGGAAAACATGAATAAAACATACCCTGTGCAAAGCAATAAAGAAAAGCCTTTATCACAAGCTAAAACAATACTGCACATGATTGATTCTTTAAGACATGCCCCAAAACAACTAAATGGTTTAAAGGGTAACTTTTTAATGGGGTATAGGTCAGAGAATATTTTAGGTGCTAAAACCAATGCCATTTTTACAGCAACCATTTCTTACTAGGTAATCTGACAGGGTATTTTCACTTGGTTTTTAACTTGCTTCTGCTGCATGTCCTTTAACCTTGTGATCCATTTCATTTAGAGATTACTCACTCAGAATTGGGCACATGTCAGTATATTTCTGTAAAAGTAGTGTCAAAATATGCCCCCTTTTCATGCAACACCAGCTTTCAGAAGTATAGTTCTGCTAACTCAGGTTGGGGTCTCTCCCTCTCACAGACTCCCCCTTGGAAACAAAGACTGTTACTCTTGCACATCTGTAGGACTTCGGGACATCTTCACAATTCCATGGCTGTTACATAGGAAAACTGAGCTGCCAGAGTTAAATCTAACCCATCCAGGGCATGTGTAAACAGATTCTGTTTAACAGCAAAGACACAGGACAGGTTCATAACTATACCTTGCACACAAAACAGTTGGTGAACACTTGAAACTAACAATCTACTTATATTTGCTGTGAGACGGAATCAATGTTTCATTTCTGAAGCCCTTAAAATGCGAGGCAACAGATTCCCTTTCTATGTGCTGCATCTAACTTGCAGAAATCCTAAGCTGACTTTGTGGTGCTCGCAGGAAAATCAATCCAGCAAAGTACAAGGGGCTTCCCACCAAAATGGAATCTAATTTCATTTTGTGAGAATGCAGTGATTTGTTCTGCTAGCCCCAGCAGCTTAGGAATTGATTGCCATATACTGGTGCGAAAGAAAAGCCAACCATTTGCACAGATTCTCTCCTCTTTTAGTACAAGCTAATACCACAATCGATGCTGATAGCAGCCAGAGGCAATTGCAATGTGTCAACAAAGGAAGAAAATGCCTGAGAGCTCTATAAGTGTGGGAAACAACTAGGCTGGAGGAGCACATGGAACGTATTTAACCATCTTCTCCTTTAACTATCAGAATGGTTTCAGACCCTCAGGAGCAGGTAGCAGCTGGCTGGTATCTCTCCTGTAGTCAGACATTTCAGTAAAAATAAGTAATCAGAAATGAATATATTATTTTCTTCCCAGCTCCCACAACATGCATAAACACACCTAAACATCCCCAGTGACTGCTGTCAGCACAGGATGGAAAGGTGGGTTTGTAAAACCCCTTTGGCACAAGACAGTTTTCTGCCACACCTCCTCTTCCTACCAGCAGCAGTTCCAAGCTGACTGCCCCATGAGCTGCAGTAGGATTCCTCAGCCCAGGCTGGTGCATGCACAGCTCAGCAATGAGATTAATGGTCACAAGGCAACAAAAGTAAGATCAGGGTATAACCAGATCTGTCCTTGGGCAGAGAAAAGAGGAACAACTGGCTGTGAAATGGACTGTCTGCACATCAGGACATGTCACTGAATTGTCACTTACCTTTTCTCAATTAAAAATTATGCAGGAATCCACTGTGATGAAGTATTACAGCTGATAATCCAATCTCTGTCCTTTAGAGGTCTTTTGCCAATCTGGCTCCCAAAAGGCTATCCATGTTCATGCCAAGAGTAAGCATGCTGATGGGAATTCAAAGAGCAGCTGGACAATTTCATGACCAGCATCACCGTTTGTAAATCATGTCAAGAGTAAGCCCAATGCCACAGGCTCTCGCTGACAGCAGAAGGCTTTTCTGAACAACCCCACCATTCTGCTAACAACAGCCCACACATGTGCAAGGTAGGGAAGACTGATTTGAAAATCACCCACCCGCCCTTTCATTTTCCCCAAGTATCCAGCTGTGTCACTCATCAGTGCTAACAAGATGTCAGTGTCACTCACTAGTTCTCATTAGCAGGCAAAGCACAATTTTTGTTAGCTTCTCAGCCATGTTTGGGAACTCTCCTGCAAGAAGGCAACTCAGGAAATAAAAATACTAAAAAGCCAAGTGATTAGGAGACTCAAAGGCTTATGTACCCATGTGTGTAACCCTATCCAACACAGTTCTTCAAGCACTGCTGTTTAGGAATCATTTCCCTTCAGGTGTCCAAGACCAGACACCTCTGACACCCTCACTGCCATTGTTCAGCTATTACCCAACTCCCCCAAAGCACTCCATGGCTAGCCATGGCATGTGTCCAAAATCATGCCCAGAGGTGCCCAGTCACTAAATGACACCCCTACTGCTCCATCCAAAGTCCTTGCCATCCAAAAAGGGCTTGGAAACCAGATACCATACCCCCAACAAGAAAGGCCAAGCTCACACAGACTTAGCTAACCCCACTCTCCAACCACCAGTGAAGGAAAATGAAAAAACCAGGGATGATTCCATCTCCAAACAGAGGAATGCAACCTACCACTGCTGGAAGATGTATTTGCCAAATTCCCGGCACAAGCGCAGGCTTCATCCTAACCCCCAGAAAAACCATACACCATCTCCTTCAGCTGAGCACTCACTGAGAAGCCTCTTTTATCCCAGGCCCACAGGCTTTTTCGTCTAGTGAAAAACACAGAAACTGTAGGATCACTTCTAGGCAAGCATGTGGCATGCAGCTACCTAGAGGTGGAAAGTGTTCTCCTGACTTAACTATAAAAAACCACAGCAACAACAAATGTGTTTCACATGTGGCAACATATACTCTAGCAGCTCACTTTTTTGATCAAAAAATTTAAATAATTAAATCCAAACTTTCAGATGAAATATGATCACCTTATTGGAAAATGCAATGTAACCTTCCACTCAGACCCAGAAGTTAATGTAGTTATTACTTGATGTGCTTGATTGCTTTGTTTTCTGGCCATACATTTCTGATGGCACTCTGCCTCAAATACAAGAATCACAATCACAATTAAAGCCTACACCATGGCTGCTGTGCAGAAATTGGTAGGGTACAACCCTTTTCACCTTCAAATCACAGCTTTGAAAAGCTTAAGGCCTAAACAGACCATTAGGTCCCTATGTCTGACCTCCTATAGATCAGACCCTTAAACTGCACTGTTGGCTCTGGACTAAATTCAGCCAGTATTAACTGACTAAGCCACTTTCCAGCCAGGCAGCCAGTCTGGATTTCAAGACAGCAAAATAGTGGAAACCTACCCTTTTCCCCAGATACTTGGTTCCAGAGCTTAGTCCCTGCTCTTAGGAACTGCTGCTTTGTTTTCTCATTACAGTTGCATGTTTTCAACCTCTACCCATTTGTTACTGCATCTCTTACCCTAGCTTAGTAAATACACTTTCCATGGAAGAAAAGAGACAATTACCCACTCCACAGACTTCTGAAAGAACTCAACAGCACAAATTCCTCAGGTTCTTGCTAAAAGATATTTACCTTTTTTAAATTAGTCTGAGCATGCTTTGCCGTATTGCCCCAATGTTTTAACACACCTTTAAAAGCACGTGTTATCATCATTTCAGGCTTTTTTCTCTTAATGATTTTGCCAGCTCCAATATGCAAGACACAAAGCAATAAAATACTAACATACCTATGTCTAATTTGCATGCAGCCATTTCAAGGTCTATTTTGCATTAACAACTCCCCTCCACCCAGACTGTTTTGCCTTACCAGTCGGTCTTCACTGTAATGAAGCATCCACAAATATCATTCTAAAACCTATTTACTTGCAGACTGTAAATAGAAATGGTGAGTTGTGGCTGTTTCTAACAAAAGGTCTTAGCAGATAAGGATTCCTTAATAAACAGCTAGAATGAGATCAGTTCATTAACTCTTATCCTATCAGCTCTGAACAGTTAATTCTTGCAAATCACAAACTCCTGTGAAGTTCAGTACCTCTTGTCCCCTGCACAATTACTTTTGCCAACCCTAGTGCTTCTACTTAGCTTGTTTGCTGTAGCACCTGTTTTCCTTTAAGCCATAATGACTTGCACTAATACATTCCCATCCTGCAATTCTTTATCGAGTGCATCTCATTTCAGTTTTGATATATTTTCCCTCGGACTACTAACAGAATAGAAAGCATACTGATGAGCCTTAAACTAATATGAGCTCCTAATCCAGTGATCAACTCCCATCTGTTTGTCCCTTCACACATGCCACAAAGAGGAGAAACATTACTTACGATTCAAAGGAAAGTTCCAGCTAAACATTTAAAAAATCAAAGTACATCTGGAGCATATACTAAAGATTGGTTTGTTTGTTTTTTACTGTAGAAGTTGTAACACCTTTTGCAAACAACAGCAAAAATCCTTTTGATCCCATCTTGGATCTTTGGCTGCCCCTCCAGTACAAGTGTACCTCCTCAGGCCATGCCTATTATATTAGCCCCATTGGCTGCCTGTGCATCCTGAATTCCCAACCAGCATCTAACCACAGAGCTTCCAGGGAATTAATAATCTTCCCCTCTCTGCTAATCCTCCCCTGTCTGGTAATCTTTATTCTTCCTGGAAGGAGAAAGCATCTGATCAGGGAAGATGCCCTCAGGTTAGGGGGACAGGGATTGAGCTCCATTAGCAAAAACCCCACGGGCCAAAGCTATTGAGCAGCTGTTGGTAAAGGAGGCTTACAAACTTAAGTCTAGGTTTCCAGCCCCATCTCTCACCACTGCTTTAAGCAACAGGAAATGTCTTATATCAAGCTACTGCTTTAGTTTTACAAATCTATCTATATGTACACCTATTTTCTGTTCCTAAAAAGTTTGTGAAAAAGCCTTAATGGAGGGTTACACTCAGCAACTCCTTATTCTATACACACACCCTTTTACTGTCTTTTTTTTTCTGTACAAAACCAAACCTATGAGCTAGGCTTTGTTAATTTTGGCTTTGTTAAGTTTGTCTTTGTTAAGTTTGGCTTTGTTAATTTTTTTGAAGATTTTAAACTTTTTAACCCAGAAATAACCTGCCCCAAGCTTTTGAAAACAATTCTAAGAGCTTCTTAATATGATAGAATTTGAACTGTGTTTCAGTATCCGGCCTCTCACTATGATATATTTTTGAATGTTATTGCCTTCTTTTTTCTATACTTGCCTTCATCTCAAGCTTAAAACTGTACCACATCAGTGCTTTAAGTCCCCACAGTGCTTCAAAATGGATGTGAATATAGCAACACAACACAGGTGGTGGCAACCACTACAATTTCCATTTTAAATCTGCAGTTTTTCTAAATCTTACTGTGAGTCTTTCTGATTACTCAATGTGTATTCTTTTATAAACACAGGCTTTGCAAGAGGCCTGACATCTCACCTGAGTAATGACAGAACTTGTATCTTAGGACATACTTCACCTTCAAAAAGGAGATCACAGAAAAAAAAAAAAGAAATAGCAGAGGCTTGAGGCACATTCAAGTAACAGGACATCTTACAAAGACTGTGAAATTTTAAAATATTCTCCAACTACTCCTCCCTGTTTTCATGCATTACTGTAAAGTAGAAATACATAATGACAATTATGTGTCTTCAGATAATAAACACGCTAATTCAAAGAACAAAACCCTAGTCATATTGTTGCCTATAATGCTAGAGGCTGTGAGGAGTCAGAACAGAATGCCAAACCCAACACAGATGAATAAGGCAGTACTAACTGTAGAAAGTGACTATTCAGCGTTCTTCAGAGCAGAAAATTACAGCTGGTCATGGATTTTGACCATGTGAAACACTTACAGAATACTACACCTTGCCATTTTCCTCTGATTTTATAGTTAGTGCAGTAACTTAGGACTATCCATATATAGAAGAGACCAGTTAGGCAGAACGTGCTGGAGAATGCAGTTTTCATGCTTCCTGGCTCTTGAAAACACTCAGCAACAATCAGTGCAAACCATTACATGATGCTTTAATGGTGCTCAGGTGTGCAGCCACGGTGTATGTTTTAAAAGCAAAGTCACAGGAGCAGTGCAGTCTTTTGTATACAGAAATAAAGTTCCATGCAGACAACAATGGAAGCATTTATGCACCCTGAAGTGTAGAAGCTACAACAATGACTGGGGCATTTGAAAGCCAACCAAAAGACAGCCATGCTGGGACCCACCCCAAACTATGCGGTAACCAATAATACACGTTTTCCTCAATCATTCCCCAAAATAATCCATACATCCTATGCTATGAAAATGTATCAATTGCTTGATTCATAGCATGGTAACTGATCTAGTTCCAACCCTTCTGCCATGGGCAGAGACACCTTCCACTAGACCAGGTTGCTCAAAGCCCCATCCAGCTTGGCCTTGAACACTTCCAGGGATGGGGCATCCACAAATTCCCTGGGCAACCTGTTCCAGTGCTTCACCATCCTCACAGTAAAGAACTTCTTCCTAGTATCTTATCTAAACTTACCCTCCTTCAGTTTAAGGCCACATTCCCCATTGTCCTGTCACTCCATGCCCTTGTAAAAAGTTTCTCTCCAGCTCTCTTGTAGCCCCTTTAGGTACTATAAGACTTCTCTAAGGTCTCTAGGCTGAACCATTCCAACTCTCTCAGCCTGTCCCATAGGAGAGGTGCTCCAGCCCTCTAACCATCTTTGTGGCATCCTCTGGACTCGCTCCAACAGGTCCATGTCTTTATTATGTTGGAGACCCCAGAGCTGGATGCAGCACTCCAGGGGGGGCCTCACGAGAGCAGAGTAGAGGGGTAGAATCAGCTCCCTCGACCTGCTGGCCGCACTGCTTTCGATGCAGCCCAGGATACAAGCGGCTTTCTGGGCTGCAAGTACACAACCTCTCATCCACCAGCACCCCCAAGTCCTTCTCCTCAGGGCTGCTCTGAGTGCATTCTCTGCCCAGCCTGTTTTTGTGCTTGGGACTGCCTTGACTTGGGGTGCAGCCTCTTGCACTTGGCCTTGTTGAACTTTGTGAGGTTTTAGTCTGATGTTCTTAGTCTGGTAAACTTTTTTACTTTGCTTTTGGATTATCTTTTGCAATGAATAACAAAGAGTAGTAACTACTGCAAAGAATAAAAACATCATTTCATAGAGAAGCCATTTATCATGTGTACAGCAAAGTCCCTAAACCTTAAAAAAAAAAAATTAAAGGAGATGGATTTCACCAAGTTCAGTCCCACATTATACTTAAAAACATATAATATATTGTTTTGAATCATCCTGCAAAGCCCTCTGGTAATGTTTACTCCCTTACTCTAAGCTAAGTCCTCTACTTGTCACTTTTAGCTCTGGTGGAGAGAAAACCTTCTGGTATCAAGTGATTATTATTCAAAGTACAGAAGTACAACGTACGCCCCGCATGTGACAAGCAAGCTTTGTAACCACGCTCTGAGCGCAGCTAAAGGCTCACAGATTTAAAAAGCCTGGAGGTCAATTAATTTTTTCTTCAGTGCTTGCTATGGATGAACACAGTTTAATTACAAAATAAAGCTGGGAACGTGCTGGTAGTCTTCCACCAGAGCTGAGGCCTCAATGCCAGTTATGTGTGCTTGGCTCTCCATCTAGTGGGGAGCTGCTGGCTTTGGTTCATGGCTGAAGTGGGAAGGATTCTCAGGCCAGCAGTGGCGGGGGGGGCTCAGAGGGGTTAGCACTGCTCTGTCCACATTTGTTAAGGAAACTTTCCTGTCTGACCATCCAGGAGGCAGAAAGAAAACTTTTGAGGCATTTAACCACTGCCCTTCCAAGTAATAAACGTAACAGATTTATGACTAACAAGATTGGCATAGGGCAGTAATGATTATCAATATGAAATCATGAAGGATTCTCAAAAGTCAGTTGTTGATCAGCTGGTTGATCATTTCACTACTCATTTAATGTCAAAATGGTGTAATCAGTTTTCCTTATCTAACAACAAAATAAGAACATAGTACATAGTCCTTCCCATTAGGTTCTCAGTTGGATTTTCACAAGAATCTCTTGATTAACTCTTGATCCCCAGGCTATACATCATGTACCTGTATTTCAGGTGGGCTGGGCTGATACTACTGAGCACACTTCCCCAGCTTTTCAAACACTTTCTGCATATATGTAACATACTGGGTCACGCATTCATAACCATCCAAGACGCTGGTCTTAGCTGGGCTGTAATTCCTGGTAAAGCCAAGTGCCTCCCACAGAGAACTTCTACTGGTATCAGCACTATGGATTATTGTGCCATTTCCCCCAGAGCCAAATTCAAGGCTTCTGGACACTTCAAATGAGTGTATGCACATATTTTTGCTACCTTTTCTTTTAATGTACTACTCATCCTTTTCACTTGTCCTGAAGATTGTGGATTGTATGGTTTATGTCATTTCCTCTCTATCCCCAAAGACTTACACAGCAGATTATATATTCACCGTAAAATGAACACCTCTGGTTCAGTTGATGGTGAAACATTGTATCTAGGTATAACTTCTTTCAGCAAGGCTTTTACTACTCCTCCTGTGTCAGCCCTTCTTATTGGAAATGCTTCTGCCCAGCTGTCTACCACTAGAAAATGCTATTGCCCAGCCGTGGGTGGCATGTCTGCAGAGCCTATTTGGTTGCTCTTTTAACTCTGAGCTCAGTCAGATACTTGAGAACTTTTGGCAAGCAGTCAGCTGTTCCAGGTTTTATTTGCAGTGGTATAAATTCCAAGAGCTGCCCATACTTTTTGTACTTGGCTATTACCACTATCCCTCCATTTGCTTTATCATGAAATCATCTAGCAACAGTGAGTAAACACTTCTTTGGCAGAATCAGCTTTCCCACAACTGACCATATTGCATCATCATTTTGAGTTGCCTCCCACTTATTTTCCAACAGTCTCTTTTCTTCTGTTGAGCAGTCCTTCTCATACATAGTCTTAGTCTGTCAAATTTGGCCATTCATTCTGGTTAACCATCAGAACTAGAACACTACGTTGTCCCAGAGGGTGCCTGGCTCTGGCCTTTGCAGCTGCATCAGTGAGGGCATTCCCTCTACCTATTTCTCTTGACCAATGCCTCTACTGTGGGCTGGGCAATGTATTACAACAACTTCTGCAGGTAACTGTACTGATTCTAGTAAACTGTGTATTTCTTCTCCATTAAATACTCTTTTCCCCGATGATGTGAAAAACGCACTTTCCATAACATGGGTATGACGT